>NC_051221.1:26697521-26822521 GCF_015220715.1 Pygocentrus nattereri | reverse complement strand
CTCACTCTCTTATCTCTAAGGTCTCCCTTCTCATTTCTCAACTCTCCTTTCTTTCTTTTTACCCTGCCTTCACCCCTATTACTTACTTGTTGTGCTGTTTCTCACTTGTGAAAAAAGTAAGCATGTCTCTATCCACGTTTATTTCTGCCTGATAGTAATTATTTGTACCCCTCACCCCCAGGCACCAGGGTTTGGATTTGGAATTGCTATTTCAGGTGGGAGGGATAACCCGCACTTCCAGAGTGGAGAGACCTCCATTGTCATCTCTGATGTGCTGAAAGGAGGACCAGCGGAGGGCCTGCTGCAGTAAGACACTCTTCTCCATCACTTCCTCTTTTCTGGCATGCACATTTGTAAACATACATGGAAGGATTGCTGATCTCAGCTTTAGTCAGTGCTGCCTGTCGTTGAATTGAGCGTGACTGACACTTTTGCTGACTTTGTGCCTTGCCCTCACAGGGAGAATGACAGAGTTGTGATGGTCAACGCAGTCTCCATGGATAATGTGGAGCATGCATATGCAGTGCAGCAGCTTCGGAAAAGTGGAAAGAATGCAAAAATAGTAAGTTAGGTTTCTAGATCTTTCTGAGTGATTGTATGCTGCCTTCTGAATAGGTGTCTCAAGGGGGTATAATAAAAAATATTAATGTAAAGCTAACTTGAAAACAAAATATGAGTGGCTTTATTTCAGAGGTTTAGCATTGTTTTAATGGGGCAAGCCAAGGACAACTGACACAAAACAGTCATATGAACATAATGTGATTGAGTTAATATTATTTTGATCTCTCTCCCTCTCTCAGACCATCAGGCGAAAGAGGAAGGTCCAGATCCCCATGGGCCGTCATGGAGAGAGGGAAACCATGTCTGAGCATGATGAAGATGATGACAGCTATGAGGATGAGATCTATGAAGTGCGGAGTGGACGGAGCGGGCCTAGCGCATACAGTGGTGGAGGGGCCACGGGTCGGAGGAGTGGCAGAGGCGAGCGGCTAGGTGGGAGGAGGGAGCGGGATAGAGAGCGCAGCGGTTCCAGAGAAAGGAGTTTATCTCCACGCTCGGACCGCCACTCTGTGTCCTCCAACCTGCCTCCACGCCCAGCCAAGGTCACTCTTGTCAAGTCCCGCAAGAATGAAGGTTAGCTTCACCTTTTCAAACTGCCAGCGAGCTTCTCTTACCAGATAGTGCTGCAACTAAAGATCATTTCTTTGATCAGTTAACTACTATGTGATGGATCAGCAAATCTGATATGCCTTCTTCGGCTTCTCTCCTTTTGTCTCTGCTATATTCTTCTGCAGTCTGTCAGAATTTACTGTGGTTCTTGGTAACATTCGAGTATTAAAGTGGTTTTTGAGAACATAGAACACGTAGCTGCTGAGTAATAACGCTAACAATTTACTGTTCCTGTATGTAATTATATTTGTTTACAGTGATGATTTTTATTTATTAATTCATTATTCATATGGGAAAATGTAACTGTAGAGAACAAAAGAGGATTGCAAGCTGCTGTTATAAGCAAACAGGAAACTAATATACTAACATGGTGTTTGCGTGTTGCTGCTTTTCACTTTTACAAGCAGAATATGGCCTTCGCCTGGCCAGCCACATCTTTGTGAAGGATATCTCTCCCGAGAGCCTGGCCGCCAGGGACGGCAACATCCAGGAAGGAGATGTTGTACTGAAGGTGAGACAGCCAGGAATGAGCAGCTCACACAAAGAAATAATAATGAGCAGGGAAATGAAGAGAGAACTTAAAGGATGAAAAATAATGCTGAAAGGGGAGACAAGAATAGCCATGGGCTGGTCAGGAGAACATGAGATGTGATGTTTATTCGTTTTGCTGAGAGTAATGTAAGCAAGGAAACATTTTGATAGTGTCATAGATTAAATAAAGATTGATGGATTAAATAATATTAAATATATTTTAAATGGGTGAAACCATGTTCTAACCACCTGATAACTCCTCTTAGATAAATGGCACAGTGACAGAGAACCTGTCACTGATAGACGCTAAGAAGTTGATTGAAAGATCAAAGGGCAAACTGAAGATGGTGGTGCAGAGGGACGAGAGAGCCACATTGCTGAACATCCCTGACCTAGACGACAGCATCCCCTCAGCCAACGCTTCCGACAGAGATGGTTTGTATTGATGCTGTACAGCCTTGTTTAAAGGCTTGCATGATTAACGACGTGAATCACAGGACTTCATTAGTTATTTTTACTAAGCAACATGCATCAATTTCTACTGTGCTTGTTTTGTTGACAACTGTGTCTGATCTCATTAAAAGGTGAGTGACTTGTCACTCTGTAGATTCTGTCATACATATTTTGTCTGGGAAACTAAAGCTTTTCTTTTTCTTTCGTTTCAGATATTTCAGATATCCACTCAGTAGCATCTGATCACTCAAACCGATCCCATGACAAAAAGAGGAGCAGTCGCTCACGCTCCCCGGACCGCCGTTCAGAGCCCTCAGAACATTCCAGACATTCTCCCCCTCAAATAAGCAATGGCAGGTCTGTAAACACTGTTATTTTTCTTTCTATTAATTTTTCTGTCTCACTCTTGCTTGCTGGTTATATTTTTCTGTCTGTTGTCTGCAGCTTCTTCTCCCTTTTTCCATCACTTGCTAGTTCATAACTGGTCTCCTATTATGGGTGGGAATCTCTTGGCACCTCACGATTTGATTCGATTACAATGCAGAGGGCCGCGATGCGATTATAAAAAATTATTGATGCATCTTGATGCGTCTTTTTTCTATACAGGATCTTTTTTTTTTTCTGTCACTGTGACGACTTGGTACTTTTAAAGCAAAGCATATCTATAATTAATTTACTTCCAATATCTTTTATTAATAAATCAAATGGAAGTGAACTGGAAGACTCTCATTCACTGCTTTTATTTGGAGCACATGAGATGCTGCTGCCACTCGTCTGTGATAAAATGTGCAGTTACGGTGAAATAAGATCCTGTGATAATGGATGTCCATACAGCACGTTACAGCCGTCCTGTTTTCTTTAGTGATTTTATAACTTCGGTTTTGGTCTCATTGTAGAGAGTCAGGGTCACTGTGTCAGTAAAATATCAACATCAAATGCAACATAACATGAAAGCCCTGTTTCTCAACGAGACTGCAGGTCACTTAGCAACACAGTCTCTCCTGGCTCATAGGCGCAAAAAGGCAGAGAAAGATTTAGCTAAGATAAACATTTGGAGGCTTATTCACACTTATAAGCATCTTACTTGGTTTATTGGGATGTTAAATCTGCAACGAGAGACTGTCAAACACTAAAGTTGTGAATCTGAAGTCACTTCTCTTTCAAATTTTCCCGTTCCACCTTAAATGGTGCCACGTTTACAACCCCAATTCCAATGAAGTTGGGATGTTGTGTAAAACAAATAAAAACAGATTACGATGATTTGCAAATCCTTTTCAACCTATATTCAAGTGAATACTCTACAAAGACAAGATATTTAATGTTAAACGGATAAACTTTATTGTTTTTTGCAAATATTCACTCATTTTGAATTTGATTCCTGCAACACGTTCCTAAGAAGTTGGGACAGGGGCAACAAAAGACTGGGAAAGTTGAGGTATGCTCAAAAAAACTCCTGGTTGGAACATTCTACAGGTGAACAAGTTAATTGGAAACAGGGGAGTCTCATGATAAAGGGAGCATCCCAAGCAAGGATGGGACGAGGTTCACCACTTTGTGAACAACTGCGTGAGCAAATAGTCCTACAGTTTAAGAACAACGTTTCTCAATGTGAAATTGCAAGGAATATAGAGAACATCATCTACAGTCCATAATATCATCAAAAGATTCAGAGAATCTGGAAAAATCTCTGCAAGCAAGCGGCAAGGCAGAAAATGTACATTGAATGCCCGTGACCTTCGATCCCTCAGGTGGCACTGCATTAAAAACAGACATTATTCTGTAACGGACATTACCACATGGGCTCAGGAACACTTCAGAAAACCATTGTCAGTGAACACAGTTCGTTGCTGCATCTACAAGTGCAAGTTAAAACTCTGCCATGCAAAGCGAAAGCCATATATCAACAACACCCAGAAACACTGCCGGCTTCTCTGGGCCCGAGCTCATCTGAGATGGACTGATGCAAAGTGAAAAAGCGTCCTGTGGTCTGAAGAGTCCACATTTCAAATTGTTTTTGGAAATCATGGACATCGTGTTCTCTGGGCCAAAGAGGAAAAGGACTGTCCGGATTGTTATCAGCGCAAAGTTCAAAAGCCAGCATCTCTGATGGTGTGGGGGTGTGTTAGTGCCCATGGCATGAGTAACTTGCACATCTGTGAATGCACCATTAATGCTGAAAGGTCAATACAGGTTTTAGAGCAACATATGCCACCATCCAAACAACGTCTTTTTCAGGGACGTCCCTGTTTATTTCAGCAAGACAATGCCAAGCCGCATTCTGCACGTGTTACAACAGCGTGGCTTTGTAGTGAAAGAGTGCAGGTACTAGACTGACCTGCCTGCAGTCCAGACCAGTTTCTCACTGAAAATGTGTGGTGCATTATGAAGCGCAAAATACGACAATGGAGACCCTGGACTATTGAGCAACTGAAGTTGTATGTCAAGCAAGAATGGGAAAGAATTCTACCTACAAAGCTTCAACAATTAGTGTCCTCAGTTTCCAAATGCTTACAGAGTGTTGTTAAAAGGAAAGGTGATGTAACACAGTGGTAAACATGCCCCTGTCCCAACTTCTTTGAAACATGTTACAGGCATCAAATTCATAATGAGTGGATTTTTGCAAAAAACAATAAAGTTTATCTGTTTGAACATTAAATATCTTGTCTTTGTAGTATATTCAATTGAATATAGGTTGAAAAGGATTTGCAGATCATCATATTCTGTTTTTATTTATGTTTTACACAATGTCCCAACTTCATTGGAATTGGGTTGTACATTTGGCGCCTCAGTCAGAATTTAAGGAGGAACGGAAAAATTCGAACAAGAAGCTGGAGAATAAGAAGCGACTTCACCCTCATAAAACAGCCGAACGATGAGAGACTTTTTACAATAAGCTGCTCTACTTCTGAGGAAAAGTTTTCTGGCGGAGATGGGAGGAAAGCGCATATAGCTGAACTAAAGCTTAAAGCAGAGCAAAGAGTCTGTGTTTTTGCTTATATTTTTTAGCCTATACTAGGACATCACCACATACTGAGACATACTGGGCATAAAATGTTGTGGCTCCCAAGGTGGTTTGATTTTTGTTGAAAGGACAAAATGTCTCTCTGGAACATTTTGAGTTGTGACTCCTGACCTAAAATGGCTTTCATGCAGAGGGAGCCGGTCAGTTTTCTCGCTCATTCAGTTGTTTTCGTTATGTGCCGCCACAGACTGTCTGGGCGTGGCACTAATCCACTTCCAAGTTCAGCTTTTTATGTTCCGTCGACATTACGTTATAAATTTAAATTTTGAAAATCAATTTTTGACATTTGTAAATTGATTCAGAATTGTTCACGTCCGCATCGCAGTGCATCTAAGAATCAATTGTATTTCCCCGCACCCCTATCTTCTATATTAGTAGATTTCCAAGGAAAACTTCACCTTCAGCTCTTTTAGTTCTCTCTAAAGAACAGTACCAGGCTAACTTTTCTTGTAAACTGGTAGAAGCCTAAATATATGAAGTGAGACATGACCAAAGCAGAGAAGGGGAGTATGAAGGAAATGGCTTCATTTTTTTTTTTATTAATTTTTTTTTTTTTCTTCAATCTGCACCTCATTTGGTAGTGGAATCATTTTAATTTCAACTTTTTTTCCCTCCAGTTTACATTTTCCTTTTACATAAGTAATCTAGAATGATGATAGACTTTTAATTAATGTTGCATACTTTGTACCAGAGGTACAAGGTATTTGATGCCCAGATTTTAACCAGTGTGTCAGTGAATGATTTAAAATTTGCACATTCCAATGGACATAAAACATGATTTAACTCTAACATGACCAACTAATGCAACTAACATGCATTTCAGCATTGTATGGAGGAGTGAAATGTCCTTGAAAGTTCTTTTGTGGTAATGTGCACTTTTTTGTACAACCAAACTAGCCCAACACTCTCCCTTGTGAGGTGAGCTGTTGCTTTTTGGCAGTCTGGAGCTTTGTGGGCTAAACAAGCAGACTTTCCAACCATAACTAATTCTCTGTAAACCAGGGCTGTCTGCTCTTTAGATGAATTAACCGATGTTGTAACCGATGTACATATTGAAAGGATGGAGTAAATTTTTGACAGCGAACGTCAGGTGATAAAGGCTGTGAATTTGATTTCTCCAAGTGTGTTTTTTAAAAAGTAGTTTGATTTTACATTAAGGCTTGTCATGTAGGGCAGATCTGGGAAGAAATAAGATGTTTCTTTTTTTTCCACATGCTCTTACATGGTTGCTTTTAAAGGCTGGTTCTAGCCTGTCAGCCTGTTAACAAAGGGCGAAGTGTTTATTTAAAGTGCTCTGGCAGTCTCTGCCCGTCTTCATTCTGCCCCTCTCTCTTCAGTCAAATGCCAGGTTGGACATTTAGCCAGTTTAGCTGCTTGCATTCCCTGAAGAAATGTCCATGTACATTAACTACACTACCCTCTTGGTGGAAATACTCAATTATACAGTTACAAGCCAAATAGTCATCTTAATAAATGCTAGAGAAAATTTCGTAGTTTTTCTCCAAAACCTCACCACTTCATTATGGCACAGTACTACAGTTCAATATGATTGGCAGCCTTCCACTTACTCTTTTCATTTTGTATGTATTTTATCACTCTTAGGAGTGTACATAATTGAAGGTTTTATTACATGGAGGTATAGTAGTGTATTTTAGTACACGCTTACTCTCAATGTCACCACACAGCCCTTTTTTTATTGAGCCACACTATAATCCTGGAAAGGATATTCACTAATGTCATTAATAAAACAGGACCACATGTGGAGCCTGCACTGAGAGAGAGGGTGGAGGAAGGGAGAAAAGGATGAAGGTGTGTTAGTAGTCTGTAAGGACGCTTGCCCAACCCCCCTTTCTCCTTGTCACTCTGACATTAAAGGTCACCGATTGGACACTCTCTGGATCGCTGTGGCCGTGTGCTGATTTTTTTGTTTTGTTTTGGGGTTTTTTTGGGTTTTTTTTCCCAAGGCCATTTTGCATTTAACAATCAAGACCAGAGCACACACTGCACCTGGAGTCTGTCTCTCTCATGCTCTCTCTATTGCTCTCCTTCCATCACTTCAGATCAGAAGGGCTGGTCTAAATATAGCCCAACAAAGGAGCAGCAAAACACAGCTGTGACCTTCAAGACTACTGAACTGCCCTAGACATCCTCTCTCTCTCTCTCTCTCTCTCTCTCTCTCTCTCTCTCTCTCTCTCTCTCTCTTTCTCTCTTTCTCTCTTTCTCTCTTTCTCTCTTTCTCTCTCTCTCTTTCTCTCTCTTTCTCTCTTTCTCTCTCTCTCTCTCTTTCTCTCTCTCTCTCTCTTTCTCTCTCTCTCACTCTCTCTCTCTCTCTTTCTCTCTCTCTCTCTCTTTCTCTCTCTCTCTCTCTTTCTCTCTCTCTCTCTCTTTCTCTCTCTCTCTCTCTCTCTCTCTCTCTCATTGTAAACAGTGCTTTATTGGTTGTGTGCTTGGGTTTGATAGTGGGGGGTTGGGGGGGGCCATGTGTTTTTATGCCTTGAACACCAGAAGACCTACATTAATCATCAAATATGTTACTTGGTAGATTAGTGGAATGTTTTTGTGCTTTATATTGGATCTTAAAACATCAGTACATGGCCTATGCTTGTTACAGTAGATGCTAATTATAGATGATGACCTTGATCTAATGAGACAATACACTGTCTAAATAGCACACAGTGTTTTCAGTGCAATGGAGTTTGACTCCAAAACTCGTCCTTGTGTTTACAGCCACAGGAGTCGTGATGAAGAGCGCATCTCAAAGCCACTCCCTGTGCCTGCTAAGATGGTGGAGGACACACCTAAAGCACTGGAGCAGGCTGGGACCAGAGAGGAGAAACAGCTCCCCCCTCTGCCAGGTCAGAGTTCAGGAGAATGCCCTATCTCACCTGTCTGGGTAGACATACTCAGTAGTATGCTTACTGTAGTTGGTGCATTTACGTGTCATAATTAATTGTCACATGTTCAGGTTTGCTCAGTAGATTTGTTGTGAAGCACTTGAAAACAGATAAAGAACTAGTGGAAGTGCATCACTTTGTTTTGGGGGTTGAGATGAGACTGGGGAGTGTGTGTGCACAATTGTAGTGATGAGGCAACATGAGCTGATCAGTTTTGACACTGTCTTCCTGCCTGCAGCATCCTACTGTGTGTCTGGCTGACCTCCCTTAGCAGGGGACCCACTTCTGTATAAGAGTGTCTGACTGTGACTGTTTGTCTTTGTATTTTGTGATGTGATTTTAACACCATTTACTGTGTCCTTGTCTCCACAGAGCCAAAGCCTGTGTATGCCCAGCCTGGTCAGCCTGATGTGGACTTGCCTGTTAGTCCTGCGGACGCTCCTGTGCCCAGCGTAGCACATGATGACAGCATTCTTCGGTAAATTTTTCCTTTTTCATAAGTGCGTGCGTGCATGCGTGCGTGTGTTTATATTTATATTTATATTTATATATATATATATATATATATATATATATATATATATGTTATGATATATTATATACAAATGTTGTGCACATGTTGTCTTGCGTTTTATTGGTTACTATTTTATTTACTGGTGATTGTGGACAAATGCTCTTACAGAGTGCAATATCACCTGTACTGTTGTTTGGGAATAAACAGTCTTAAATTCTGAATATTTCCAGGCCCAGTATGAAGCTGGTGAAGTTTAAGAAGGGTGAAAGTGTGGGCCTGCGGTTGGCTGGGGGCAATGATGTGGGCATATTTGTGGCTGGCGTGCTGGAGGACAGTCCTGCTGCTAAAGAGGGCCTGGAGGAGGGAGACCAGATACTCAGGGTGAGTATCAAATCAGTCTCAAATAAGCAAAAAAATATTGGCAGCAAAAAACAGTCTCTCTAACAGATACGAGGTTGTGTTTCCTGAGATCAGCGGCCACAATAGTGACATACAAAAATGGGCAGTGTTTTCAGCATAAATGATGCTGAATGTAATTCAGGTTGTCTTTGAATCTTGTTAGCATCCATTTATGGAAAGCACTGAAGGAAGTCATGTTATTGCTTTCTTTAGTGTCGAAGAAGTAAGTCTTGCTTCTTCCTATCATAACATATCTGAAGGGTGTTTTAGCTCTGATGAATGCTATGAGTGTAGTGCTTAAAGGCCTCAGGAGGAGGGAGGTTTGGTCTTCTAGTTTTATATTCCTTTTTTTATGGGCTCTGTGTTGGCAGGTCTAGTTTTGTGGGTGTTTGATTCTCAAACTGTTTCTTCTCTGCTCTTAAAACTCTGTTTCAGAATGCCTGTAGTTTCATGATTGTTTCCCTGGTGTTTTTTTTTTTTTTTTTTTTTTTTATCGCCCAGCTGTCAAAAGATGCCCCAACCTCTACCTCCTACATCCTCGCCCACTCTCTATTCAGAACACACACACTCTTTCTAGGTGTTTTTGAATGTTCTGTGCCTAAAGTATGGCAAAGCAGTCATTGGTATTAATGTGTTTAAAAGACCCTCTTTTATGTTTCTTTCTCAGGTAAATAATGTTGACTTTGCAAATATCATCCGAGAGGAGGCTGTGCTCTTTCTTCTGGATCTCCCCAAAGGGGAGGAGGTCACCATTCTGGCCCAAAAAAAGAAAGATGGTGAGGATACAGGCCAGTTGTTTAGCATTTGTCAACATTTCATCTTTTGGCATTAATATGTACTTTGGTAACTATAATTTAAATTCTTGAATCAAAAGATTGAAAGCAAGTACTAGAAAAAAGAGCGAGTGGTCTTCTTATGATATCTACATCAATACTCAGGTACTCCTTGTTTGCTCTCATGCTGTTTTCTAGTGTACCGTCGGATTGTGGAATCAGATGTAGGTGATTCATTTTACATCAGGACTCATTTTGAATATGAGAAGGAGTCTCCATATGGTCTGAGCTTTAATAAGGGTGAGGTGTTCAGAGTGGTGGATACACTGTACAATGGCAAGCTGGGCTCCTGGCTTGCAATTCGCATTGGTAAAAACCACCAGGAGGTGGAGAGAGGCATCATCCCCAACAAGAACAGGTATTAGTTATTGGTATTATTATGTTATTGTTTTTGAGCACTTGTGTTCTGTGTATTCCAAAAAGTTATTTTGGCCAAAACTTTGATTTGAGCAACAGATATGCTGTCCTTTCATCTCCAGAGCGGAGCAGCTGTCTAGTGTGCAGTACACACTTCCTAAGACAGCAGGAGGTGACAGGGCAGACTTCTGGAGGTTTCGTGGTCTGCGCAGCTCCAAGAGGAACCTAAGGAAAAGCAGAGAGGATCTCTCCGCCCAACCTGTCCAGACCAAGTTTCCTGCCTATGAGAGAGTGGTACTCCGAGAAGGTAAGAACTTGGTCTATCAGTAATTTATGATTTAATATTATTTAATATTATCACAGTATCTGTTTCTTTTTCTAATTTTGATTGTGTATTTCGTACTGATTTCTTATTCATACTTATGCATTGTTAATTTGATTTGACAGTTTACAGAAACATACTCTGTTCCATGGCCTGCTGTTTGGTTCAGCTTTTACTAATTTCTGCTCATTTATATGACCATTTAACCAAGCCTTAAGGAATGTCAGTGCATTGTTTTTACACTGACTTAATGTGCCCTGTTACTCTTGCTTGGTTAGCTGGTTTCCTGAGACCTGTGGTAATATTTGGTCCCATTGCTGATGTTGCACGAGAGAAGCTTTCGAGGGAGGAGCCAGACCTATTTGAACTTGCAAGTGAGTAAGATTCATTCATATTTTATGTACTATATCAAATGTATGACACTTGCTGTTTACCACAGAAAGCTATGGGTTTACTCTATATAGTTCCATTCATTATTTAAGCCTGATTGAATTGAATATCACATGGACTATAATTTTAATGGTCATCAAACAAATTGCACTTTTAAACTTGTGTTCACATCAATCCTCAGAGAGTGAGCCCAGAGATGCTGGCACAGACCAGCGCAGTTCTGGAATCATCCGTCTCCATACCATTAAGCAGATCATTGACCGAGTGAGTATCTGGGCCACTTGATTGCATGTTTACAGTTTGATTCCTGACACCTAAATATCCTTCTGCTTAACTTTCCATCTGTTGACATTTATTTTTTTATTTTTTAGGATAAACATGCAGTGTTGGACATCACTCCTAATGCTGTGGACCGTTTGAACTATGCTCAGTGGTACCCCATTGTGGTATTCTTGAACCCTGACAGCAAACAGGGTGTGAAGAACATGAGAACCAGACTCTGCCCTGAGTCCAGAAAGAGCGCAAGGAAACTGTATGAGCGTGCTCTGAAACTGAGGAAGAACAACCACCACCTTTTCACCAGTATGTGCAGAGAGAGGAAGAGCAACAGAAGCGTTGTTAAACTGAATGATCATATATACTTGCTGTCTAAAATAAGACTTTAGCAAGAGACAACCACCATTCTTGGTTTTATTACATGTGTATTTTAGCTGTGATACATGACCTAGCATGGCTGTATTGACTGACTGTGTTTTTCTCTCTCTCAAATTAGCCACCATTAACTTGAACAACATGAATGATGGGTGGTATGGTGCTCTGAAAGAGACCATCCAGCAACAGCAGAACCAGCTGGTCTGGGTTTCTGAGGGAAAAGTAAGCACATTTAGATTCAGACAAATAAATTCTACAATAAATTACTCGCATCAGGGCGGAACTGTGGCGGTTTGCCCTGTAGTTTGTTTATCCATCGTCCCTCAAAACAAATGTTATAGCTTCAAACTGCTTTATTGAAGCTGTAGCGCTGGAATGCATTTAGATTTCGTTAACTTACTGAGTTAAATAAAATTAACTTATTAAATTACTTTATTTAGGTTTCTTAATGAATTTACATATGTCACCACAGCAAGCAGAGCCATTAGACAAAAACAGAAAAGACTATGACATGAATACACAAAAGGTGCTGAAGAGAGCATGCTGTCTTTCTTTAATGCTGTCTGAGCCGTTGTGCATTTCTATATTGTTTTCTAAATGACTAGTCGGTGATAACATCCCAAGGACTAGGTTCCAGGACCTAAAGTAAGCCTAATCTTGGTTTGGTTAAGAGTTGACAGTGATCATTAATGCTTTTTATTCTAGGCTTAGACTTAAACTGGGATTGACTATGATTAAAAGGGCCTGGGATTTAAATTTGCTTTAATTTTAATCAAATAGAAGGATATTTGGTAATTTAAAGGACCTAAATGTATTTCTAATTTTTAATTTTATAGAATCTGCTATTAGAAGAATAATGAGAGGTTGCAACATGGTTGTGTAAACATGAATTATGCCTCTTTGTAGTGCGGGATACAGCGGGAAAAAAAATAAACAAAAAGAAACTATGTATGAAAAAATATAATGGCCCTTTAATATATTCCATAAAACTGATTTTTTTTTTCATAGAAGTGTGTGTGTGTGTGTGTGTGTGTGTGTGTGTGTGTGTGTGTGTGTGTGTGTGTGTGTGTGTATGTCTGTGTGGGTGTGTTGATGTGTGTGTGTGTGTGTGTGTGTGTGTGTGTGGGTGTGTGTGTGGGTGTGTGTGTGTGTGCATTTTATTTGTTAGTGCTTTTAAGATACCCTCGTTGTAACCATGTGGCCATTAATGCTGAGAGTGGTCATTAGTAATACTGTAATACTTCTATGCATTTTCTTCACATTTATTTACCATTCCAGGCTGACGGAGCTCAGGAGGATGACCTGGACATCCATGATGACCGTCTCTCCTACCTCTCAGCACCAGGCAGCGAGTACAGCATGTACAGCACAGACAGCAGGCACACCTCTGACTATGAGGACACGGACACAGAAGGTGGTGCTTACACAGACCAGGAGCTAGATGAGACTCTAAATGATGAGGTGGGCTTACCCAGCGAGCCTGCAATCACCCGCTCTTCAGAGCCTGTACGAGAGGACCCACCTGTCATCCAGGATGCTCCTGGGTACCCTAGCTACCAGCACGCTGTGCCCCAGCCTGAACCCCTGAATCGCATTGACCCGGCTGGATTTAAGATGCCCGCCCCACAGCAGGTACGCTACATAATCTATAGCAGGTCTATTTTTGGTCTTTATAATGCATAATTATAAATGTTGAAGTAAATGTTCACTTTGTTACTTGTTTTAGCATAAAGTATATGTAGTACATTAATTCCCAATACCTGTTTATCAGTGCATTGTAAGTTCTAATGCTTGGTTTTCTTCTTTTTGACGACCATGTGTTGAGAAATGATATTAAGTTATGGGCTACATGCCAAATGTCATGTTGAAACTTTTCAATCCTGAATGTGATCTTGCAGTTTGGAGCTGCTACATGCTCAGTTCACATGAGTGTAAAACATAAAGGGCAGTGTGTGAGGGTCTGTGTGTGCAGGCGTGTGTGTGTGTGTGTGTGTATGTGTGTGCTTATAGGAGTGTGCTGTTGGTGGTGTGTGTCTGTAACCTTTCTGCCCCATACTCCACAGCAGGCTGAGGCTACTGTGGCCTTGCCTTCCTTTCCCTCTGCAGCGGCAGCAGCAGTGCCCACTGCTGTTGAGCCTGCCACACCACTAGCGGGTATGACCCCCGAGGAGCCACCTGGCACCCCTCAGGCTGACTCCCTTTACAGCCCCGCCCCAGAACCTGACCCCCAGCCCGACCCTGAACTCGCTCAGCCCCCAACACACGACCCCCACCAGTCGCTTCCGTCTGGCCCAGATCCAAAGGTACCACCACTGGCACCACCAGAAGCTGGACCCGGTCATGGCCCGGTTCGGCCTGGTTCGGCCCCGCTCGCTCACTCTCTTTAACCTGCCTGTCTCTCGCACATGCTTTTTATTTTTTTTTTCCTCCCACTCCGCTGTCTGCATGAGTGCTGTGCCCACCCACGCGTGTGCTGTGTGTGCCTCAGACACCTAGAGAGTGTGGGTGACCTGGTACACATGCACCACGATGGGCCTGTTTGAGGAAAAGGGTAGAGGGCCTGGTGCATCTGTGTCTAAATGATCCCAGAAGAGAGGCCTCTCACAATCAGTCTCTTCACTGTCTCCTCTACTATCTCTTCTTGCATGGCTCCTGATGGTTGAATTTTTTTTTTTCAGCTTGTCCTGTCTTTAGAAGTAGTATATAACAGTAGCAAGTAGTAGCATCCATTTTGCTACAGTAGAGTAGTTGCACTGGTAAGCACTGTAGATGTTGTAGCAGTAGAATGAGAAATTGCAAAAGGAAATTTACCTGATTTGCAAGAATGGACCTCTGTAGATGCATGTCAGCCTAACCTGCAGACAGTATTTGTAACAGTGTAAAAGGGATTCATGTAATTTATTCTGCATAATGTCTTCTTAGTTTCTTTTTCAAATGTACAATGAAGACTTTATGTAGTAACTGCTGTTACTTTATAATTACGTAATTTATAACAGGTGCTGGACCTTTTACAATTTTACTGTCTTCAGGCTACCTGTAAAAGGTTTGAAAAGGGGCCTTTTGGATATGAATAATATATTTCATAAAATATCAATTAAAATTGAGTATGCTTAAGATACTCGACAGTCAAGATGTGTAAGAAATGGATATTCAACCTATTTGTGTTTGTGTTCATGTCAATACTGAAAGGCTTCTTAACAAATTACAGAAGTATATAACTGATAAGATTGTCTGCTTGTTAATTGCATATTGACCACGTGATTTAAGCGTTTTATTTTTTGGCGTGTTATTTATCAAATACTTTTGACTGCCCATTCTGTTAACCTTGAAAGAATTTTAATTGTACTTTTTGTTTTACAAATCTTTTATCTTTTTCTTTTCAAACTTGGATTTATTTATTTTAGAGATTTGAAGTTATTTCCTTTAGTGGGGTGGTGAATCAAAGTAAAATTCTGCACTCTGTTCCAGGTCTCCCAGGCACTGACGTTGTTTGATGTTGTGTTCCCTACAGATGTATAAGAAGGATCTGTACAGCCTGGATGAGCCTGTGAGAGTGAACCACGGGATGAAGCCCCAGCAGCAACCGCAGCAGCAGCAGCAACAACAGTCTGTAGCTCCCCCAACTTCTCTGTCCTACAGCCACCAGCCTGTCTACCAGGACAAACAGCCATATCGCGAGTACGACCACCCGCCTTACGGCTATGATGGTGGCGGCTATGCTCAACCAAAGTCTCACAACTATGACCCACACCTGCACTACGACAACCGTGTGCCTCACTACGATGAACAGTGGCCCCACTATGACCAGCAGACCTCATCCCAGCCCCCAGCCCCTGGACCTGGCTTTCCTCAGGGCCACCAACCACCGCCGCCCCCTCCTCCTCCTCTGAGCTACGATCCTCGTTCCCCCTATGAGGACGGCCCCACACGGGACTATAGTCCCCCTCATCCCCGCTATGACGAAACTCCTTTGGGTTATGATAATCGGTTGCGACATGGCAAACCAGCACCTGTTCGCTATGATGAGCCCCCTCCTCCTCCTCCACCAGTCACATACGATGCTCGCCCTCCTTATGAACCAGAGTCCCACACTTTCCCCATCAATGCCCCCCGCTCCCCTGACCCCCCAAAGCAGTATTATGGAGATGCAGTGAGACAGTCATATAATCCAGGACCTCCAAACCGTGGCTACAAATCTGGGCAGCATGAAACTTTGAATTCAGAGCCTCCAGTTCCACCACCTAAGCCAGAAGTTCTGCTATCCCCAGGAGAGCCTGTCCATTCTGCAGCTTCTAAATCTCTGCCTCATGGTCACAGAGAAGATCCAGAGGAGGATCCTGCCATGAAGCCCCAGTCTGTTCTTAACAGAGTCAAGATGTTTGAGAACAAACGCTCTGTGTCCGTTGACAGAGCCAAAGAGGCTGGAGATCTGCCAGGGATCAGGGTATACTAATGTCTTACTTGCATGAATTACAATCCCTCTTTTAGCTGTTATAATTCAATGTGTACACTGTAGTACAGCTTTTTTAATGTGTGAAAATTTGATATTTGTGTAAAACTCTCATAATTTTAGTTGTGTCTAAACGGATATCATCTTGTGCCCTAGCCCACTGACCTCCCCAAACCTGTGAGTGCCCCTGGCCCTGTGCTTAAAGCCAACTCCCTCAGCAACCTAGAACAAGAAAAACCTGTATACAGGTAAGTAACACATCCCATTACACGTAAAAATCTAGATCTTGATGTGGTCCCATTTTTTTCAATAAATAAGAACAAATACAGTAAAATGGTTAAAATCTTAATATGGGAATCAGTAATTAACAATATTTATGGCATGAACTCTCCTCTGTTTTCCACTTGATTTAAGTTATATGTAACACAAGGAATCATGGAGCTCCCCCTAGTGGCTGTTGTCTGACCTTTCTCAGTTTGATTATTATTTTTCGTTATTGCATCCCTCTGGTTCCATCTCTCTCTCTCTTTCTCATGCTCTGTCCATAGGGCAGAGCCACAGAAGCCCCAGTCTAGATTAGGAGAGGAGGTGGTCCGCTCTAACCACTATGACCCTGATGAGGATGAGGAGTACTACAGGAAACAACTGTCATATTTTGATCGCCGCAGCTTCGACAACAAGGCCATGAATCAACCAGGAATCAACCGCTTTCATGATCTGGCTAAACCTTCACAGAATCAGTTAGGATACCCCTACAACAGGTAAAATATGCAGTCCTCTGTAGCATTATTCATGTACTGTAAAGTTTTGTAACATATATAAATATTTTGTATTTTAGGACAGAATCAGTTGAGAAAGTGAGCCCTGTGGATAAGAGATATGAGCCATTGCCCCCAATCAACTCTTCAGCTGCTCCTTATGGCCAGTCGGGACCTGCTGTTCCCCCCACGTCTCTACCCAAACTCGCCAACACTGAGGGTAAGAGAAAAAAACTTTAAGCATGCAATCTCAAACCGTGTAGCATTTGAATTGGTCACAGTGTAATATTACAAATATTTATACGGAGCATAATTTTCTATAGCCCAGGATCTGACTGAAACTGTAATTTGCATTTAAAGTTGCATCAAAATGATTTTATAAAATGTTTTTTTTTCTGATTATATTTCAGTCAACTCCCTACCCGATCCCCACAACTCTCCCAAAAGTAAACCAGATCTGTCTACTCTCCGTCCTCCTACCCGGGATGACACAGTCCAAGGCAACTACCTTCCACAGAAATCTCCAATTAATGGCACTGACATTCCTCCCAAGACTCTGGGTGCCCCCGCTCCCGCCAGCTATAACCGCTACGTCCCAAAGCCCTATACAAGCTCTGCAAGACCATTCGAGCGCAAGTTTGAGAGCCCCAAGTTCAACCACAACCTTCTCCCCAATGACTCACAGGCAAAGCCCACTATTGTGAACAACAACCCTAAAACTCACCTCTCACCTCAGCCTCTGGAGTCAGACAGTGGTGTAGACACATTTACTCGCACGATGGACAACAGGTCCAAATATCAGCACAACAATGTCAACGCTATCCCCAAGGCTATTCCTGTCAGGTAAAAGACAATATTTGTTATTTTATGTATTTGTTTATTTTTGGAGATTTGAGCTCATGTTGAAATGGACAAAATACACCAGCAGTGCCACATTTTTAAAAGGACATGAAATCTGTAAATATGAAATATATAATGACTTTTTAAAAATTAAACACTTAAGAAAGAATAGTATAAGTAGAAATAGTTGGTAAAAATAAATAAATAAAATCATTGTAATGGTGTAATTGGCTGACATCCCATTGTTGGTGATTGTGGTTTACAGGCTGTCTAAGTGGTCTAAATCTCTATACAATACATGCAGTTGTTCATTGTTTTAGATGTACTGTTGATACCAACCAAAACTACACTTAATGTAGTGCATCATGATAACAAAAAAAAGCATATGTAGTCATATATTCATATTCTCTGTCCTTTGTATAAATTGGAACCAGATGGACGAAACAAAGCTGTGTACCGCATTAACATCCTCATGCTTTCTTCAGTGAGTGACTGATGTTTTCATTACAGCCCCAGTGCACTGGATGATGATGATGATGATGAAGGACATACAGTAGTTGCCACAGCACGGGGCATCTTTAACTGTAATGGTGGGGTGCTGAGTTCAATAGAGACGGGGGTGAGCATAATCATCCCTCAAGGGGCGATTCCTGAAAGTGTAGAGCAGGAGATCTACTTTAAAGTGTGCAGGGACAACAGCATCCTGCCTCCACTGGACAAGGAGAAAGGTCTGTATTCTTTATTATGGAATGTATCACAAGTTCCATCTCACTGTTCTTTCTAGTGTGTCATTCTGAATGTTTCGTTAAATAATGAATGACAGAGCAGTAACATACTAAAAGGATCCTGATGCACTTTCGTAGGTTCTCTGAATAACTTCATCTTGCATTACACAGCCATGTTTTTAGCCATCATGTTTGGTGGGTATCGTTCAGGGCTGACCTCTTTAATCTGTCTCGCCGCAGGTGAAACTCTGCTCAGTCCCCTGGTCATGTGTGGACCTCATGGTCTGAAGTTCCTGAAGCCTGTGGAGCTGCGCCTACCACACTGTGCGTCTATGACTCCTGATGGTTGGTCTTTTGCTCTAAAATCCTCCGACTCCTCGTCGGGTACGCTGTCCTTTCTCTCTCTGGCCTTTTGGGTTTCTTTTGTTCTTGAACGTGATTGTTCTTTGTGGAAGTAGTAAAAATTAGTGTTGGTGGTTTTGGGGTTTCTTCCCATTTCTGTTTCTTGAAAATCTCTTCTCTTTCTTCTGCTCATGTTGATACTCTTGCTGCCGTAATTACCAGAATTTGTGCTTGTTAATTTCTTAATAGATGTTTCTTAATAGTAATTACTCCTTTTTTTCCCTTTTACAAATAAATTCACAGACTGAACTGAGGAAACACAGAACTTTTATGATATGTCTGAAAGGCCCTATTCGCACTTGGTATTAACATCAATACCAAGTGATCTGATCATAAGAGAACAACGAGATGTGTTGCTGTTCACACCTGGTATTTCCATGTCTCTCAAAGGTGTCTCCACTGATGAGATTGCATGACTGGAGGAAGTGAGGGTATCACCCCCACTTACGACCATAATATCTGCTCCTTTTGCTGTCAGACAAAAATGTACATTGAGTCAGTGTTGACATAAATAAAAGGGCTGTTATAAACGTTTTCTGGCCATGTGAACCGCTAACACAGCTTGTAAACAAATAGAGGCAAAAAATTAAGCTATGCAGCTGGTTTTGTCTGTGTTGTGATGACACAGCTGATTAGATTCAGATTCCTTTATTGATCCCAGGGGGAAATTGCAGTTGTTACAGTTGCAGCCATTTATGTAAAAATAAACACTTTACTAATAATTTAAGACAATATAGAGAATTTACAGTATGTACACCAGATTTAAGTACTTAAGAATATAGTAAGGTGGCGGTGATTTTGATAGTAATATGAAACATCAGGTATAAAGCAGTTACAATTATTAAATTATTTAAATTAAGTTAGTGTCCCTCTGAGTTATTGCACACACAATTGTTGTTATTGCACATATGAACAGTTTGGTATTGAGTTTTGTGAATCACCCCGAGGGAGGAGTTATAGAGTTTGATGGCCACAGGTAAGAATGACTTCCTGTGGCGCTCTGTGGTGCATTTTGGTACGATGAGTCTTGAGCTGAATGAGCTCCTGTGTCTCATCACCGTGTCGTAGAGTGGGTGGGAGCCATTGTTCATAATGGCCCGCAGTTTAGACAGCATCCTCCTCTCCGACACTGCCGTCAGCGAGTCCAGCTCCACACCCACAACATCACCGGCCTTGCGGATCAATTTGTTGAGTCTGTTGGCATCTGCCACCCTCAGCCTGCTTCCCCAGCATGCGACAGCATAGAGGATAGCACTCGCCACCACAGACTCATAGAAGATCCTGAGCATAGTCCGGCAGATGTTGAAGGACCTCAGGCGCCTCAGAAAATAGAGACGACTTTGGCCCTTCCTGTAGAGGGCGTCAGTGTTCTTAGCCCAGTCCAGTTTATTGTCAATATACACACCCAGATTGTAATCTGTAATCACCCACAGTGTCCACACTGACCCCGCTGATGGACACAGGGGTCACCGATGCCTTGTCCCTCCTCAGGTCCACCACCAGTTCCTTTGTCTTTGTCACATTGAGCTGCAGGTGGTTCCGCTCGCACCATGCGACAAAGTCCTTCACCGTTGCCCTGTACTCATCCTCTTCACCCTTGCTAATACATCCAACTATTGCAGAGTCATCAGAAAACTTCTGAAGGTGGCAAGTCTCTGTGCAGTAGCTGAAGTCCGTGGTGTAGAGGGTGAAGAGGAAGGGAGAGAGGAGAGTACCTTGTGGGACTCCAGTGTTGCTGACTACTCTGTCCGACACACAGTGCTGCAGGCGTACATACTGTGGTCTGCCAGTCAGATAGTCAACAATCCAGGACACAAGGGGGGCATCTACCTGCATCACTGTGAGCTTATCGCCCAGAAGAGCGGGCCAGACGGTGTTCAATGCGCTAATAGGCAAACTGGAGGGGATCTAGAAAAGGCTGGACTATGGGTCGGAGCTGATCCAAGACGAGCCTCTCCATGGTGTTCATGACATGAGACGTCAGTGCCACTGGCGTCCTTGGCGTCACTGGGTCGTGGCATCTTTGGGACAGGAACAATGCAAGATGTCTTCCACATCATGGGGACCCTCTGGAGACTCAGGCTCAAGTTGAAGACACGTTGAAGTACTCCACAAAGTTGGGTAGCACAGGCTTTAAGCACCCTGGGTGGAACCCCATCAGGGCCTGCAGCCTTGTTTGTGTGGAGTCTCTTCAGTTGTCTTCTCACCTGGTCAGCAGTGAGACACACTGTAGAGGAGGTGGGTGGGGGAGGGATGGAGGTGTGAGAAGGGCTGTCACACGAGGGGGGCAGGCTATCCAGAGGGGGGGGGGATGAGTGGTATGGTCTGCTGAGGACTGGCAGCAGAGGAGTCAGGCTGGGGGGGGGGGGACAGAGCCTGCCGTGTCAAATCTAATCTGTTAAAGAACAGATTTAGCTTGTTGGCCCTGTCCACACTGACCTCTACTTCTCTGTTGTTGTTAGACCTGAAGCTGGTGATGGTCCTCATCCCATTCCAGACCTCCCTCATGTTGTTCTGCTGGTGTTTCCACTCCAGCTTCCTCCTGTACTTGTTCTTTGCCTCCTTGATAGCTGTCCTCAGTTCCCTCTGGATCGTTCTCACCTCCACCCCATCTCCAGCTCTGAAGGCCCTCTTCTTCTTGTTGAGGAGAGCCTTAATGTCCTTTGTTACCCACGGCTTGTTGTTTGGGTAACATTTAACAGTCTTGTTTGGGACAGTGGAGTCCACACAGAAGTTAATGTAGTCTGTGATGCACTCTGTGAGCCCGTCAATGTCCTTTCCGTGCGGCTCACAGAGTGCAGACCAATCAGTAGCCTCGAAGCAATCCTGCAGTGCCTCGTAAGTCTCCACAGACCATCTCGCTATCCGCTTGGTCACAGGCTGACTCTTCACCAGCGGCACATAACAGGAGCTGAGGTGAATCAAGTTGTGGTCTGACCTACCCAGAGGGGGAAGGGGGGAGCAGCTGTATGCGTCCTTAACATTAGCATACAGCAGGTCCAGTGTTCTTTCCTCTCTGGTGGTTGTGGTGGTTGGCTAGTGTAGTGGTTAACACCTTTGCCTTCTACGCTGTAGACTGGGGTTCAATCAGGGCAAGCACCCTACACTATACCAATAAGGGTCCTTGGGCAAGACTCCTAACACCACCTTGGCCTACCTGTGTAAAATGATCAAATTGTAAGTCACTCTGGATAAGAGCATCAGCCAAATGCCATAAATGGTGGGACAGTCCACATACTGCGTGAAGTGTGGTAGTGCCTTGGCCATAGTGACATGGTTAAAGTCACCTGATATGGCGATAAAGGCACTCGGGTGTTGCGTCTGGAGACGTGCTGTTGTTGAATAAATGACGTCACTTGCCGACGTCGGGTTGGCAGAGGGGGGAATGTAGACAGTCACGATGATGGCATGCGAATACTCGCGTGGTAAGTAATATGGCCTGAGTCCAACAGCTCAATGTCCGGGCAACAGGTACGTTCCTTGATGGTAATGTGACCAGGGTTACACCAGCGGTTATTAACTAGCACAGCGAGCCCACCTCCTTTGCGCTTACCGCTCCCGGTCGGCCCGAACGGTCTGGAAGCCATCGATGGAAACATGGTCATCCGGGATGTAGCCATGGTGTAGCCATGTCTCCGAAAAGCACGTTAGACTACACTCCCGGTAATGCTGTCAGTTCGTCCATCTTATTCGCCAGCGACCTCACGTTGCCCATGATGACG
Source organism: Pygocentrus nattereri (assembly GCF_015220715.1). NCBI lineage: Eukaryota > Metazoa > Chordata > Actinopteri > Characiformes > Serrasalmidae > Pygocentrus > Pygocentrus nattereri. Next base: position 26,800,088 of record NC_051221.1, on the reverse strand, counting down.
GAGGGGAGACGCGGCTTATATCCCTTCTTCTCCATAAGCCTCCGCTGTCTTTCCCTCGCTTTCCCCATGCGCTGGTTAATTCCCCCTCTGCAACCCCTCTGCGTCCGTCTCCAAAGCTCTTTGGGGATGTTCGTTGTCCTGGTCGCCATGCCGACCGCCTGCAGCGCGATCAGCTGGTCCCGGGTGTAAACAAAGCGGCCATGCTGCATCGCCACGGCGTACAAGGGGAGTGAGTGAAAGTAGCACTTTCATGGCGAAAAAAACAGACCAAAACTCTCTCTACTTGCATGTTTCGAGAGGGCACAGCTTCCCTAAATTGCCTCGTCAAATAAATAAACTATTACAAAGGTAAAGAAAAGTTACTAGCAAAAACGAAAGAACATGAACGGGAGCTACTGTAACAGGCAGCATGCACGTTCACACATGCGCACTTGTACCTGTAGATGCATCAAGATGCTTTAGCATTCACACTGTAGATGTTAAATGGTCATATGCATCTGACTTCCAAAGGTGCTTTGAGCGATTGGACCACAATGTGTCTCCAAGACACTTTGTACCTCGTTCACACCTGCACTTAATGCTGTCCACTTATGATCAGATGACCCAGAGCAAGTGTGAATGAGAATCTTGTCAAGAAAGTAAACACGTTCATTCACAACAACTCACTATTTATTAATCCCAAAAGGCAGCACTTGGACACAGCATGACCCTGAAAGCCCTGTAATATAGTCCTATGTTATAGCTTTGCATTATCTTCACTTACCTCTTGATTTTCCCGCAGGTGATCCCAAATGCTGGCAAAATAAATCTCTCCCAGGGGACCCCAATTACCTGGTTGGAGCTAACTGTGTGTCTGTGCTCATTGACCACTTCTGAAGAGGACGACAGCTGGTCTGTTACTGAATGTGAAAGCGTCTTTGGAGAACATGAGGAAGACTCCTCTCTTCTTCCCCTTCATCCCTGCTCTGCTCCTCCATGGGGATTTGCTTGACTCCATGAAGGAGTTATATATTTTTTTTCCTCTAGTTTTTGCAGATGGAGTCCATTGTGCCCAAGAATATTGGAGGACATGGAGAGCACCTCCTCCTGGTGCTGAATCCCTGCAACCCCCCTTCTTTTTTTTTTTTTTTCTTTTTGGTGCTTGAAGGCTTGCAAAAAATGACAGAATACATTAATTCTTTAAGTGAACTGTTAATAGAATGCATGACCAGTGCCACAGACAGACTGAAATAGTCCCATTTTGACGTTTGTAGCCTCTTCTCCAAATAATTAAAAAAGACATTTCAAGTGGAACAAGGAATAAATGACATCAAATAATTCAGTCTAAATATTGCAATTATGTATGCTCCCAAACAAAAAAGTTAATGTATGCAGAACTTTTTTGTTTGTGTGTGTGTGTGTGTGTGTGTGTGTGTGTGTGGGGGGGGGGGGTGTTTTTTTTTTTTTTTGTTTTTTGTTTTGTTTTTTTTTTTTGGTGTGTGGGTGCGTGTGTGCGTGCACGTGTGTGAAAATGTGTGGAACTGCAAAAGTCTGAGCCTACTCTTCTGGGACTTCAGAATGGAGGACAACTGAAGGAAGCGAAGGAAACACTTTTGGGACTTTTTCCACTCATTACTGATGGACTTCCTTCTCTGGCTTAAAATGGGCTCCATTTTTTTCAGACCTTTTCTAGCGATGTTTTACCATAGATGAACACACTGACATTGACTTTGGTTTTCCAAAACTCCTGCTGTCTAGAGATCTATGCATGTGCTATGACTCAGGTCCAGAAGCCTGCTACTAAGTTCAGAACACAAACGTTCCCATCTTTACACTGCGAGCAGTGATGCCTTATCTGCATATTAACTTTAATTTAACTAAGGACATGCAAACGTCAGATTTAAGTTTGAGTGACACTTTGAAGGATGTTCAGTTTCTCTCACCATCTTTAACCCATTCTGTCAGTGGACTTTAGCACACAAATAATCAAAGCTAATGAACAGGTATGCTTTATTTTACTGCTATGCATATGAAGTCAAAGGATATACAAAACACTAGGATATGTTTAAATTATGGCTGTATATACCGCTAGCCTATGGCCTTGGTTTGCTGTAAATTACCTTTTGTACATTTGTTATTTTGTATAAAAAAGTTAAGATGGAGGGGAAATTGCTTTAAAAAAGAAAAAGAAAAACCGATTACATTGGTTATGTTTATATTACAGTTATACCCCTGAGCCTTGGAACTAAACTTAGCAGTAATTAAAAATTTAAAACAATAATAATTAAAAAAGAATAACTTTTCTACCAACATATACACAAACTCTACTTAATGGCATTTTTAACAATAAGAAAACAAAACATTTTTATTCTTATTTACAAAATAGGAAAGTGCTCGGTTTAAATAATTTAATGACTCTGTACTTCAGAAGGGTCCACTGTGGTGAGTGGTCCCCTACTTTATTTGTGATACTGGATGCTGTATTGTGTGCCCTGAAATGTATTTTTGTACTAGTAAACAATTTATTAAGGCACATCAGAACTATTTTCTTTTGATATAACACAGCTTCAACCCAACATTAGTTTCTTTTCCTTGTGTGGCTGATTATTATTATTTTTTTCATTTTTTCTTTGCAGCACATTTCTAAGTATACCACTGTATTATTAAATAAATTCATTTTTAAAGTAATGTCAAGCTTACAGTGCACATGTGTTTGGCTTGTGCCTGTTGTGAAGGTTGCAAAGGTTGTTTAAAAGCTATTTCTGTCTTGCATATTGACCCAAATAGTGGTTCAAAAGGGCACTGGTTCCAGCACACACACACCTATAATCAGAGATTAGCTTTAAAGGTGAAAGATGGTCATAGACCCTGTTCCTCATCTGACCCCGTCCCTACAAACCAGTAGAGTCATTATCACAGTTGTGCTGATAAAACCAGGTTTATCATGATGAACCAATCTGTGGCAGCTGCTGATATCATAACCACACACAGTAATTTCTCACTTAAACTACTGAATGAAGTTTCTTACACTGAAGTATATTTATTGTCAGTAAGACAACAGACGATTGGTCCATGAATTAAAAAAAACTGACAAACAACAAATCACTGCTTTATTCCCTGAGATTAGCTTGCCACTATTTTAATATTGTTGGTTTTCACAAGGCACATGAAAACAAGTGTTCAGAAATGTTTACAAATTGTTAGTTTGAACATTTGTACATTTTCAGGTTTACAGTTTAATTTCTCCTGCCAGCACCGAGTTATAAATATCTTGAGTGAGGGGAATGTATTTCTTCTGAGCCAAATCAAGGAAATAGAGAGGGTCCTGTATGAGGGCTGGATCAAAACCTTCTGCCACCAGTTTCACCTTTTTCAGTTTGAAGGTTCCTGTCATTTCCAAAGAATTCTGTAAGACAAACGCACTTTAATGAGACACCTGCATTTGCGTCTAGAAGTAATACGAGCAGTCATGCTGAATTTTTGAAACTGTTCATCTCACCTGAATGCGAATGAAATAAGGTCTGGCATAAACTGGAAGCAAATTGGATAAAACTTTACACGTGTCAACACAATCAAACTCTTTTCCCTCTGTTAGTGTGATGGCTGCCATCCCGATCCGTCCCTCGTGTCCTTGTGAAGGAATAAATTAAGACACTGCTTTTGACATCTATACAGCCATCAATAAAATGTTAGTATTTTCTCAAACTTTCAAACAAACCATTCTGCGTCAATGTTTACCTTTGACCGTAACACCATAGACATTTGCCTCTTCAATGCAATCCACCATTATTAGAATGTCTGATACTTCAGTTGTTGCTACGTTCTCTCCTTTCCATCTGTAATGCCAAAAAGCTGATCAGCTCAGTCTGTTGATGTCAGTGGTATACACTCACTTGACGAAACATGGTGCATGTGTGCCACTGAGGAGCGAGGTATTTCTAGATGTTCATTTCGTACACAGAATCTGGGTAAAATACCTGAAAGTGTCTCCAACTCGATCCTGAAAGTAGACAAAGTTTTCGTGATCTACCTTCAGCAAATCCCCGCTGTTAAAATACAGATCTCCTTTAACAAAAACATCTCTGAGTCTCTTCTTCTCCGTCTGCTGCTCGTTTCCAGCGTAACCAACAAAGGGAGACTTTTTGGTGATTTTCCCAACCAACAGTCCAGTCTCACCTGCAGGAGAGTTTTCATCACTACAACTGGAATGAATCAGGATGAACGAATGTCTTACCACAGCTAATCATTTGAATTGACTTTTAACCTGAACAGCAGAAGGTGACTGACCTTGAGCAGCTTGAACACAAAGTCCATCTGCATTCCTCACAGGCTCTTCTTTCTCGATATCAAACTTGATGAGGGCGTAAGGGAACAGATTCTAACCAGCACAACTGAAAATTAGCTCCATCTGAATGTGAGGTGTCCTGTTTTAAATTGCATTTCAACATAGTAAGACCTTACCCTATGGAGGATGTTGACACGGCCCACCACGCCAACCTTCGAGGTGTAGTTAATAAAGCCAATATTTCCCTCCGTGGCAGCGTAGAGCTCCCTGACATAAATATTTCCAAAGCGCTTGAGGAATTCATTCCAAACATCAGCTCGTACACCATTACCTATAGCAATCCTCACCTTATGGTCTTTGTCATTGTCTTTCTGTTAACACAAAACACGTTTTCTCCTTACATGGGTGTTATCTCAGCAAAGTGCAAATCATTCAAGAAAATCAAAGCCAACAACATGCAGCCTTAAAGTGTGAAGAGATTTCCATGTATTTGTAAACATAATAGTGTAAATTCCAAAAGAAGACAAAATACTGACCTTTGGTGTATTGCAGAGGTAACGCATTGTTTCCCCAATGTACTGCATCACTGTAACATTGTACTTTCTGCAGTCATCCCAGAACTGAGAGGCAGAAAATTTCCGTCTCAGAATAACAGAATTACCTAAAAAAAAAGATTAAGGGTCACATGTCACATATGAACACGGTGCAGGACTTGCTGATCACATTCACACACAAATTACACACTACATATTCTATAAAAATATATACAAGAATTATAACCTAGATAGATCAGCTGCAATAACATATCCAATATATCTATATAATATAAATAATATTCTAAAAATAATACTGTCGCAACACATTGTGGCTCTCAAACCTTTTTTTCTGTATTTTATAGCATTTAAGCACCATCAGATCGTTGAATTAACATCTCCTATAAACTTCTTATTTCAGAGATATACGGGTTCTTACGAAAGTGACAATATAATACAGTATTAAATGGGAGAAAAATGAAACCTTTACCTCTTTCCATACAACCAGTCAGTCCTATTAGAAACCCAGCACTGTGGTAGAGGGGCAGATTTATATAAAACACATCATCAGCAGTGACTCCAGAAACACCCTGAATGAAGGACGCTGCCCACATCCTCTCCTGAGTGATCAGAGCTGCTTTAGGGAGACCTGCACCCAAATCGAGAAGTTTTAATGGCCAGTGTTACCTAAACTGACGTTTCTTTGATGATGCTTGCCTTCGTTGTGATAGAGGCCAGCTTATATGTAAATATGTATATGTATATTGCTGTTGTTGGAACAAAACTTCATATCTCCATTATTACATTACATTACATTTAGCAGACACTTTTATTATTATTATATTATAAACATATAGTCAGAATCAAACTGTGGATATATAGAAATTATACATTATACTATACACACACATGTATATATACACACACATATATATACACACATATATACATACACACACAATATACAGTATATATATATATATATATACACATACATATATTATACACAATTCCAATTCCAATGAAGTTGGGACGTTGTGTAACACAAATAAAAACGGAATATGATGATTTGCAAATCCTTTTCAACCTATATTTAACTGAATACACTACAAAGACAAGATATTTAATGTTCAAACAGATAAACTTTATATAAACTTTATTGTTTTTTGCAAATATTCACTCATTTTGAATTTGATGCCTGCAACACGTTGGGACAGGAGTAACAAAAGACTGGGAAAGTTGAGGAATGCTCAAAAAACACCTATTCGGAACATTCAACAGGTGAACAAGTTAATTTGAAACAGGTGAGTGTCATGATTGGGTATAAAGGGAGCGTCCCTGAAAGGCTCAGTCGTTCACAAGTAAGGACGGGGCGAGGTTCACCACTTTGTGAACAACTGAGTGAGCAAATAGTCCAACAGTTTAAGAACAACGTTTCTCAACATGCAGTTGCAAGGAATTTAGGGATTTCATCATCTATAGTACATAATATCATCAAAACATTCAGAGAATCTGGAGAAATCTCTGCAAGTAAGCGGCAAGGCAGAAAACCAACATTGAATGCCCGTGACCTTCGATCCCTCAGGCAGCATTGCATTAAAACCCACATCATTCTGTAACGGATATTACCACATGGTCTCAGGAACACTTCAGAAAACCACTGTCAGTGAACGCAGTTTGTCGCTCCATCTACAAGTGCAAGTTAAAACTCTGCCATGCAAAGCGAAAGCCACATATCAACAACACCCAGAAACACCGCTGGCTTCTCTGGGCCCGAGCTCATCTGAGATGGACTGATGCAAAGTGGAAAAGCGTCCTGTGGTCTGACGAGTCCACATTTCAAAATGTTTTTGGAAATCATGGACATCGTGTCCTCTGGGCCAAAGAGGAAAGGGACTGTCTGGATTGTTATCAGCATCACATCTGTGAATGCACCATTAATGCTGAAAGGTACATACATGTTTTGGAGCAACATATGCTGCCATCCAAGCAACGTCTTTTTCAGGGATGTCCCTGCTTATTTCAGCAAGACAATGCCAAGCCACATTCTGCACGTGTTACAACAGCATGGCTTCGTAGTAAAAGAGTGCGGGTACTAAACTGGCCTGCCTGCAGTCCAGATCTGTCTCCCACTGAAAATCTGTGGCGCATTATGAAGCGCAAAATACAACAACAGAGACCCCGGACTGTTGAGCAACTGTTGAGCAAAGTTGTACATCAAGAAAGAATGGGAAAGAATTCCACCTACAAAGCTTCAACGATTAGTGTCCTCAGTTCCCAATCACGTATTGAGTGTCGTTAAAAGGAAAGGTGATGTAACACAGTGGTAAACATGCCCCTGTCCCAACTTCTTTGGAATCCATTTGAACGTTAAATATCTTGTCTTTGTAGTGTATTCAATTGAATATAGGTTGAAAAGGATTTGCAAATCATCGTATTCTGTTTTTATTTGTTTTACACAATGTCCCAACTTCATTGGAACTGGGGTTATATAAAGGTGTGTATACATATATATATATATATATATATATATATATATATATATATATATATATATATATATATATATATATATATATATATATAGAGAGAGAGAGAGAGAGAGAGAGAGAGAGAGAGAGAGAGAGAGAGAGAGAGAGAGAGAGAGAGAGAGAGATTTGGGGTTTTAGCAATTACTTATAGATCACGGAATAAAAATATTCTGATTCCGATTTAACTTATTCTGTCTGTTACCTGTCGTTCCGGATGTGTAGATGTAGAGAGCTGTGCTCTTAAGGTGAAGATTGGCTCTGAATGAAGGAGACAGGGGTTCATCTGATGCCTGTTTAATGGCCTGAGAGATGCTCTTAATGCCATCAGTGCTGCACTCATCACTGAGAAGGTACACGCGGATGCCCTTCTCTTTTAAAGCAGGCAGAATCTCTTCCACAGCACCACGGAGCTCTGCAATAACACAACACACATGCTGAACAATTCAAACCTGCACAGAAAATAAAGACAGTCCAGGTGCTCTTAGTGCGACATCATGTCCCCCCTTAAACCCCTGAGGGCCTACATGGACCCAACCATCAGTTCTCTCTCATCGCTACACAAGACTAGCTTCACAGCTGTTACTGAATAATGTGTGCTAGTTACTGAAGAGCAAATCATGGGATTAAATAAGTGAATAATAAGCCTGTAATTTAAGGGGAACTCCACCATTTTTTCTAAGTTCTGCAGAATACTTTGGTCATAAACAAAGTAGTTCAAAGTGAATCAGAATTGTTCACAGTGGTGGTGATAGGAACCAGAAGTCTGATGAATTTAATGCCTGGAATCTCCCTTATAGAAAGTTATCATACAAAGGGGTTATGAATACACTGCCTGATACCTGGGATACTGTTTGGTGATAGTCTTATGATATGACTTTGGCCTAAAACATCTTGTTAAACCAATTATTTAACCCATTCATGGTGGTGGGATACAACCAGGGCACTGTGAGGCAAAATAGTCTGGAATGAAACTTTTTTCCCCCAGATTTTTCGCTATTTTACCACAATCAAAATTACTTATAAAAACCCAGAAGACACATGTAGATTCACTGGTGGTTTCGGAGAGTAAATTAAAAGGCTATACTTGTGTTTTATACATTGTGACCCCTGGTTCCTATCATCACCACTGCAAACACATCATTCTCTGCGTTTCTCTACAGTGAACCACCTCACACCAAATCACCCAGAACAACTGTTTCCACCTCAAGAACTGAATTATTCACAAATCGAGGGACAAATCGGTGGAATTCCCCTTTAAGGCGTTAGGACCTGTGCAGAGAAGTGTAATAAACAAGCTGCTATTAAGATCTGCAAGTGAGAAATTGTTAACCCTCCTATCGTCCTCAAATATAATAACAAAATTGACCCCAGGGACATTTACCTCCAGAAAATGATTTACAGAATATTGTTGACCACGTTTGTGTGACAGGCACTTTGTTTATTTGTTGAATACATAAATAAAGCCTTGAAAATCAGTGATTTGACCTGTCCTCTAGCGCCACCATCAGGCCAAACCTTTAAATTAGAATGAATTTATCTTGAATTTTTCATACAAATCTTCTCAAATTTACTTCTCAACGTTAATGACCACAAGTCTTGTTTTGGTGATGGTGGATAGGACCTTTACTGTAGCGCCACCATCAGAAAAAACTTTCAGGTTGAGAGCACATTCATGACTCTCACAGAACGACCATGTTGATTAATGTTGGTGACTCCCCCTTTCCTCTCATAAACATATTTATTTACTTATTTTTTTATTTACATATTTTTTATTTACTATTTTTTGTAATATATTTGTGTCTAGTTACTTTAAAATCTCGCTCACCCCTCCTCTTTTGTTATCCGAGCTTGGGACCAGCAGTGGCAGTTTTTTTTGTGGGGGGGACCATTTGTGAGACAGATGTGCAGAGTGTGTGTGCATGCTCCTTGCAGACATATTTTTTGCGTTTTGAACAGGTTACCCCGGAGGACGACCAATGCGTGCAATACGTGTTCAGCACATTTAAAAATATCATCATGACAATTTTATGCTTTATCAGTGGTCCCCATCAAATTAGGAAAAGTCATGAAATATGAAGCAAAAGAAAAAAAAAGTTAACAACTACTTTTTGAATGACAAACATTGAATGGGGTCAAATTGACCCCAAGGACGATAGGAAGGCTAACACTGTGAGATGACACTGTCAGCTGTATCTGCTGCTGGTTTAACCATTGACCGAGTCTGAAGCTGATCAAAGATCTAGGCCGTGCAGCAGAGAGCAGACAGAGCAGTCACATGTGCGCGGATCACACAGAAGACACTACAGACGCGTTACCTTCGGCCGCAACGAGCACGCGCGCGCCGCAGCAGGAGAAGCAGTGCAGAAGCGACTTGGATCGGATGTTGAAGTTGAGCAGAGCAGCCGCGCAGCCTAACTTGGCTAAGCCGAGCCAAGTCCAAGCAAAGCAGGGCTCGTTCCCCAAAAACATGGCAACCGTGTCCCCCTCTTTAAGACCAACGACGGCCCTCAGCGCGTTCGCAACCTTGTTGCTTTCCCTGTCCACATCCGAGTACGAGTAGGTCTTTCCCTCGAAGTGGATGAAGGGCTTGAGCGGGTGTCTCCTCACGGAGTCCAAGAAACAGTCCAGGATGCTGTATAAAGGAGTTCTCCTCTTGTACTTTTCTAACCTGACTCCGAAGCGCGCCACTCTAAGCATGTAGATGCAGTCCTGGAGAAAGTATGGACACAGGGTCTGTAGAAGAGCCGGCAGCAGAGCCAGCCCGGCCAGCAGACTGAACCACACGTACATGTTTAAGCTGAACGAGCTGCGGCGCTGAAATGTTCCTGAGAAAAATCGGGCGTAGCGCAGCTGCGCAGAACTTAAAATTCCTGGAGCGCATATAGGCACAAGTTCAGGGATATAGGGAGCCAAAGGGATTCCATCACACAGCCCCGCCCCTGCCTCAGCGGTCTATAACCCCGCCCCCGCTGCCCCGGCATTCTTTAGCCCCGCCCCCGTGTTTCACAACTTTGTATCCCATATCGAACCGCAAATCCAGTTCCAAGTAGAAGATGAAGACGAAGCTGATTATCTCTGGTGAGGTGCAGTATAAAGTCAGACTAAAGCCAAAGCACGGGATCTGACAAAACTGCTTTCTGTGGCGGGGGATTTTTTCCTATCTGTATTTTGTAATTATAGGTTATTAACACGGCACATGCACTTGCAAAAGTTTGAACATACCCAGGCAAATTACGTTTTATTCATGGCATGTATTTGCTGATTTTAACAGTGTAGTGTCCGTTGTTTATTTGCTGAGTTTACCAGTGTGGTGTCCTGCTGTTTATTTGCTGAGTTTAACAGTGTAGTGTCCTGCTGTTTATTTGCTGAGTTTAACAGTGTAGTGTCCTGTTGTTTATTTGCTGAGTTTAACAGTGTAGTGTCCTGCTGTTTATTTGCTGAGTTTAACAGTGTAGTGTCCTGCTGTTTATTTGCTGAGTTTAACAGTGAGGTGTCCTGTTGTTTATTTGCTGAGTTTAACAGTGTAGTGTCCTGCTGTTTATTTGCTGAGTTTAACAGTGTAGTGTCCTGCTGTTTATTTGCTGAGTTTAACAGTGTAGTGTCCAGTTTATTTGCTGAGTTTAACAGTGTAGTGTCCTGTTGTTTATTTGCTGAGTTTAACAGTGTAGTGTCCGGTTTATTTGCTGAGTTTAACAGTGTAGTGTCCGGTTTATTTGCTGAGTTTACCAGTGTAGTGTCCGGTTTATTTGTTGAGTTTAACAGTGTAGTGTCCTGCTGTTTATTTGCTGAGTTTAACAGTGTAGTGTCCTGCTGTTTATTTGCTGAGTTTAACAGTGTAGTGTCCTGCTGTTTATTTGCTGAGTTTAACAGTGTAGTGTCCAGTTTATTTGCTGAGTTTAACAGTGTAGTGTCCTGTTGTTTATTTGCTGAGTTTAACAGTGTAGTGTCCGGTTTATTTGCTGAGTTTAACAGTGAAGTGTCCGGTTTATTTGCTGAGTTTACCAGTGTAGTGTCCGGTTTATTTGTTGAGTTTAACAGTGTAGTGTCCTGCTGTTTATTTGCTGAGTTTAACAGTGTAGTGTCCTGCTGTTTATTTGCTGAGTTTAACAGTGCAGTGTCCTGTTGTTTATTTGCTGAGTTTAACAGTGTAGTGTCCGGTTTATTTGCTGAGTTTAACAGTGTAGTGTCCGGTTTATTTGCTGAGTTTACCAGTGTAGTGTCCTCCTGTTTATTTGCTCAGTTTAACAGTGTAGTGTCCGGTTTATTTGCTGAGTTTAACAGTGTAGTGTCCTGCTGTTTATTTGCTGAGTTTAACAGTGTAGTGTCCTGCTGTTTATTTGCTGAGTTTAACAGTGTAGTGTCCTGTTGTTTATTTGCTGAGTTTAACAGTGAGGTGTCCTGTTGTTTGTTTGCTCAGTTTAACAGTGAAGTGTCCTGTTGTTTGTTTGCTCAGTTTAACAGTGTAGTGTCCTGCTGTTTATTTGCTGAGTTTAACAGTGTAGTGTCCAGTTTATTTGCTGAGTTTAACAGTGTAGTGTCCGGTTTATTTGCTGAGTTTACCAGTGTAGTGTCTGGTTTATTTGCTGAGTTTAACAGTGTAGTGTCCTGCTGTTTATTTGCTGAGTTTAACAGTGTAGTGTCCTGCTGTTTATTTGCTGAGTTTAACAGTGTAGTGTCCTGTTTATTTGCTGAGTTTACCAGTGTAGTGTGTTGCTGTTTATTTGCTGAGTTTACCAGTGTAGTGTGTTGCTGTTTATTTGCTGAGTTTAACAGTGTAGTGTGTTGCTGTTTATTTGCTGAGTTTAACAGTGTAGTGTCCTGTTGTTTATTTGCTGAGTTTAACAGTGTAGTGTGTTTCTGTTTATTTGCTGAGTTTAACAGTGTAGTGTGTTTCTGTTTATTTGCTGAGTTTAACAGTGTAGTGTCCGGTTTATTTGCTGAGTTTAACAGTGTAGTGTCCGGTTTATTTGCTGAGTTTACCAGTGTAGTGTGTTGCTGTTTATTTGCTGAGTTTAACAGTGTAGTGTCCTGTTGTTTGTTTGCTCAGTTTAACAGTGAAGTGTCCTGTTGTTTGTTTGCTCAGTTTAACAGTGAAGTGTACTGTTGTTTGTTTGCTCAGTTTAACAGTGTAGTGTCCTGCTGTTTATTTGCTGAGTTTAACAGTGTAGTGTCCTGCTGTTTATTTGCTGAGTTTAACAGTGTAGTGTCCTGTTGTTTATTTGCTGAGTTTAACAGTGAGGTGTCCTGTTGTTTGTTTGCTCAGTTTAACAGTGAAGTGTCCTGTTGTTTGTTTGCTCAGTTTAACAGTGTAGTGTCCTGCTGTTTATTTGCTGAGTTTAACAGTGTAGTGTCCAGTTTATTTGCTGAGTTTAACAGTGTAGTGTCCGGTTTATTTGCTGAGTTTACCAGTGTAGTGTCTGGTTTATTTGCTGAGTTTAACAGTGTAGTGTCCTGCTGTTTATTTGCTGAGTTTAACAGTGTAGTGTCCTGCTGTTTATTTGCTGAGTTTAACAGTGTAGTGTCCTGTTTATTTGCTGAGTTTACCAGTGTAGTGTGTTGCTGTTTATTTGCTGAGTTTAACAGTGTAGTGTCCTGCTGTTTATTTGCTGAGTTTAACAGTGTAGTGTCCTGTTTATTTGCTGAGTTTACCAGTGTAGTGTGTTTCTGTTTATTTGCTGAGTTTAACAGTGTAGTGTGTTGCTGTTTATTTGCTGAGTTTAACAGTGTAGTGTCCGGTTTATTTGCTGAGTTTAACAGTGTAGTGTCCGGTTTATTTGCTGAGTTTACCAGTGTAGTGTCCTGTTGTTTGTTTGCTCAGTTTAACAGTGAAGTGTCCTGTTGTTTGTTTGCTCAGTTTAACAGTGAAGTGTACTGTTGTTTGTTTGCTCAGTTTAACAGTGTAGTGTCCTGTTGTTTGTTTGCTCAGTTTAACAGTGAAGTGTCCTGTTGTAGGGTTTAAATTATTTGCACATCATTGTATTTTGTTTTATTTACATTTTGCCTCTGAACTGTTTTGGAAATGGCTTTGTAATTTGCAGTGCCAAAGGATCACTACATTTATACACCCATGAATACAAACATTAAATCCTAACGTTTGAACATCCCTGGTTAAATTGTGTTTTGTTGATTTTCTGAGTGAAAATAAGTTAATGATCCTTTCGAGGGAGAAAACAAACATGGCATTTATTTGCTAATTATTTGCTGGGTTTAACAACATAAAATATGTGCAGGATTAAGCCGCTGTGGTGACCCTGAGCGGTAAAGCTAGTGCTCCATCTCCAGTCTCCACGAACCCATTGATAACCTCAGATGATTTCCTGAAAAGGTTCTTGTTTTGCTGAACACCTACTCTGTTCTTCTATTCTTCACAAAAATGTCTAAAGTCAAACAGAGTTAATTATTTAACTCCACTGCCTGCCAAATTTACACAATGATGAGTGTTACAGTGTGTGAATAGATTTCACGTAAGCTGAATGTTTCAAAAAGATTTTTTAAACATATATTTTTTTAAAGTGCACTTTTTTGAGAAACTTTTTGGCTGGCCCTGGGCATTGGCCATGTGGTAGATCCAGCCATGCGTTTAATGTTTTTTTTTACCCCTCATATGCTTGATACACCAAATCAACAGTGCAATTGTGCAGAAGTGTGTTCTCTGTTAAAGACCAACAACAAAACTTCATTTTTCAAACAAAAGACCAACAACAAAACTTCACCCTGGTTTTGCACACAACTATATAAATATATAGTTGAGTCATGAAAGAAACAAAATTTTAATACTAAACTTTTTAATTTTACAAATTAGACTGAACATACTGACAAATAAAAATTCTATTTCTATTGGCTGGTGGGAAGACACTGAAGCTCTTGTGGAGTCTTTTAAAGTCTAATTCTAGCCTATGCTATAAAAGCCTGAAGAATCCAGACTGTGACCCACTAGACAGCTGGAACCAGCATACAGCTCCTTATCTGTTTTCATACTTTAATTACAAAAAGCTTTAAAAGCTCTGAATAGACTCAGGCCTTTCATAAGGACCACCTACACATTTTAAATATTCAAAACATAAAAATCCAGTTTCCCAGCCCCAGCTTAAGGCTCACACAATACAAAACTTATGTCCAATGGTGATTCATGATTGGCAGTGTTCTTTAGTCCAAGACTTTGGGGTTTATCTATGTCTGGGAAACGTGCTTTTTGTCATTAACAGCACATTGATGGTTCTGTAGCTAACGGAACTGGGCAGGACTATATTATTTGACATCGTAAAGTAACATGATTAATAAGAACTGCGTGTAGTTAGGGTTGCTTTCAATGGTAAACAAAACAGCACAAGTTCTTATAGGTCCACTGCTGAAATAATCTAAAGAGAAAAAACACAAAATAGTTGCTAGGGACGCACCAATACCCATGACGATACTGATACCTGATCCTCAATATTGGCTGATATTGACTATTGATACCAAGTATCAATCCCAATATCGATACTAACTCTACCTAACCTAACTAGCGTGTAAGTCCTGATGTTCACACAGTTGATACACTGATATGGTGACAGTTTGCTGTATTCACCACTGCTCACGCTACATTACTATAATCTGACAGTTTATGTATGGCAACTAGGCTAGTCTATCCATACACTGCACTTTTCTTTACTGTTTTTACAGGAATCAAATTGTGAATTGTACAAAATAAAATTATTAATATTTAACCATAATTTCAAATAGTTTATCATATACTTGTAGTGCCCCCACTGATATTTGTTACTTGTTTCTTCATCTGACTGCACTTACAAAACAACTCAAATAACCTGAAGGCTTTACTTTTTACATCTATTTCAAAACCCTACTTATACACTATTTCCAAAAGTATTCAGCTGTCTGCCTTCACACACACATATGAACTTGAGTGACATCCCATTTTTAAGCCATAGGGTTTAATATGATGTTGGCCCACCCTTTGCAGCTATAGACCACTGTAGTCGTGTCCTCAGTACAATTTAGAAAATATAATTTCAATGGATTATGGTACAGTTATGTTCCCTGACTAAAGGTACTAGGATGTACCCCTGACAAGAGGGGTACTGCCCCAGTGATAGTGTTGTACCTTTTCTGAGAGTGTAAAATGTACCTGCACTCTGCACTGTGCACCTGCACTGGCTGATCCAGTACAGACTCACTGCCAATAAACTGATTCAGGCTCTCAGAATATCCTGATTATTCTTTTTCTAAATGGCAGTAACATTTTTCTGTGGACATTTGGCGGCTTTTTTTTTTTTTAAACTTTTCCCCGTTCCACCCGCCATTTAATGCGGAATAACATCCACTGACCCCACTGTCATTTTACATGGCCGAGTTGCTGTTGTTCCCAGTTGCTTCTACTTTGTTATAATACCACTTACAGTTGACTGTAGAATATTTAGTAGTGAGGAAATTTCACGTCTGGACTTGTTGCACAGCTGACTATCACGGTACCATGCTGGAATTCACTGAGCTCCTGAGAGCGACCTATTCTTTCACAAATGTTTGTAGAAGCAGTCTGCAGGCCTAGGCGCTTGGTTTTATACACCTGTGGCCATGGAAGTGACTAGAACACCTGAATTCAATCATTTGGATGGGTGAGTGAAAACCTTTGGCAGTATAGTGTATAACTGTGCTGTACAATTGCACTTGATAAAAAGAAAAGGAAAGAAAAAAAAATAAAAAAATAAATAAATCCTACTTACAACTTTAAAAGGTGTTCCAAAGTTACATGCTTTCAGTTATAATTAACAGTGCATCAAGACTGGGACTTAAGTATTTTAGCAGATGAGTAAACTTTAATTATAAAAATCTCATTGCATGAAAATTTAAAAAAAAAAAAAAAAAAGTACACGTACACACACACACACACACACGTACACACACACACACACACACACACGTACACACACACGTACACACACACGTACACACACACACACACACACACACACACACACACACACACACACACACACACACACACACACACAAATATTCAGTCAAAGCACAGTGATAAAACATGTGAACAGACAAGCAGACACAATTTCATTTCTGAATCAGTGACAAAGGGCTGTCAAACCCACTGTCCTGCTGGCAGATTTTCAGTTCTGAGAATAAACTCTTAGGACATAGTCTATGGATCCTCTCTCCCTCAGAGCCTGGGGTTGGCTCTCTGCTCTTTTTCGATTTATGGCCTGCGCCCTGCTTGGGTTTGACATAAGCGGACTTTTTAACAATCTCTTTGTAAACAGTTACATCAGAGTTATCACCTAAACAGCTTTCAAAGTCCAGATTGTCTACAGATGGGTTCATCAGAGAGTTCGGCCTCACTGGCTCTGCATTTCTGCTGGGGTAGGAAGAGGTCAGGTGAATGATGTTGGTAAAGGTGGAGCCATTACTGGACAAACTCCAGTCGCTCTGGCCATCATCTCTTACTGGCGCCTCTTCAATCAAGAAAGACTCAACAGCCACCTGAGGGGTCAAACGCTCGTTGGCTTTTCCTGATTCTGTTCCACTGAAGTACATCTCTCTACTCTGCTTCCTGAATGTAACATTAGCATTGCTAACAACATCAATATGTGCAGTGTATGATGCAAAATCAACAAGCGGTTTGGGTTCAGTCGTGAGGTGTTCAGTCACCTCAGGGCCTTTACCACCATTTGCCCTCGCTGATTTTTTGAGGTCCACCTGGGGGCCCTTGCCTGCGGGTGTGATTCCTTTCAGCTTGGATTTTTGGGTTGCATACTCTGATTCAGCGACAGAATGGCTTTGATGGGTTTGTTCCGTCTCACAGTTTTCTTGGGACTCCGCTCTGAAAGACAGGCTTTCAATTGAGGCAGCACCTGACACTTTGGTACCATGGTCATTAGCAGAATTCTCTGCATTCAGTGAGAGATCTATGACAGAAGAGAAACATCATTAGGCAACTGTGAGTACAGTGTCTAAATAAATAAATACACACACACACACACACACACACACACACACACACACACACACACACACACACACTATGACCACCTCCTTGTTTCTATGCTCATTGTCCATTTTATCAGCTCCATTCATACCCTGTTCTTCAGTGGTCAAAACCACCATGGACCAATCACAGAGCAGGTGTGGGTGGTGGATCATTCTCAAACCAACATTGACAAGGTTGTGTGTTGTTCTGAGTAGATCAGACACAGCTGTGCTGCTGGTCATAAATGTTATGCCTGATCAGTGTGTAGACACTGACACACACCTAGTACTACTACTATTGATAAAACAATTGGAAATAAGCTGATAATTGCTTCATTTTATTGGAGAGATGTTTAAATTTTTAGGTTTAGATTTGATATTTTGAACCGATATTCGATATTTACTATATTCCAGAAGAGCAGAACATTAAGGTGACATTGGGTTACTTTGCTAAAACGTCAGTATTTTATAGAGTGTATTGTATTACCGCTTTGCAATATATGCACATACATATATACATTTATCCATAACGCTAAATCAAGGCGTTTCAATTTCTACATTTTAAAACTTTATGTATTGACAGTAGCAGATACGCACGTGAAAAATATCAGAAATCAGTCCACAATTATGCTTTTGCAGCAACAAAAGATAACAAAAACAATACCTTGAACATTCTGATTTCTCTGAAGCTTCTTTTTGGCTAGAGGAGTCTCTAGTACTTTGGCCATGGCAGCCAGTTTACTGGCAGCATTGATGATTTTCTTCTCTGCACTGGCAGAAGCAGATGACAATAAGAGTATGAAGCAGTAAGAAGGAGCACCAAACACTGCATGCAAGGATGGACAATCAAAAGAAAACAGCGACAGAAATGACAAACCAAACTTACCCAGTGCTCTGGCCTCCGTCCTCCAACAGCTCCTGCAGGCATGTGAGGTAGTACCTGCGCATCCTGCGGGCTGTGTCCTGCCTCTCTCTCAGGACCTCCACTCTGATTAGCTCAGCAGCCCGCTCTTTGCTCTCCTGAAGGTAACACAGCATATCACCTGCACAAAACATAGTATGCCAGGGTAAACCTACCACAGTCCACCACCACCACATATACTATCAGTGTCACCAAGTAAATCAGCATAATGTCCTTCAGGCATAAAAAAAATATATAAAATACAAATGTAATTTCACAACAGTGAAGTATAAAAAAAAACCTGTTCAGAGAAGATTTAGAGAAATGTACAGACCTCTGATTTTTTGTACTGCTTTCATATATTGCTCCTTCATTTCTTCAAGGCCAGCTTGGAGATTTTGATTGTCTGCACCACTGTAACATGTACATCACATTAATCTACCTTGGAAAGTGAAATGTGGAAATGAGTTCTATCTGGCCAAAAAACAAAAGCACAAACCATGATTCTTTGCATGCTGACAATTTGACCTCAAGTGCCTTTGTATGGGCTTCCCTCTCTTTGCGTAAGGTTTCATCATGCTCTTCTGCAATGGATAAGGGGAACAAACAATAACTAAAGTTAAGTGGGGTTAAATAATGATATCTGTGACTTGTGAAACCATTAAGAAATTCACAGTAATGTAATATCTTGGCAATAGACATGGCTGTGTGCCATGTTTTGTTACTGAGTATTGCAACAGTCAAATGATATCTGTAGCAATATGGAAAAATTCACTACAAATTACTGTACAGAATCTTCCCTAGAAAATCTAATCCAGCTCAAAACAGTGCTTAATCCACATTACATTACCAATTGCTATCCACTGAACACATTTAAAGAAAAGGAGGTGCAGTTTATATGGCCCAAAAAAAAAAAAATATTTGTCCAGATAAATATGATTTATATGACAAGGAGCACTACATACTCTTCAGTTGTTACCTTTCAGGTTGTGCAAAGTGCTCTTGTGCTCTCTGACAGTGCGCTGAAGTTGGCGGCAAGCCTTTTCCAGATGCCTCTGAAGGTCCTGATTCTTCTTCTGGAGCTTGCCCATACTTTCAGTACAGCCCTTACTATTACACACCCCTTCCTTCCTCTGGGCCACCGTGCCTGTTGAGCAGTAGATGCAAGTTAGCACTCTTCCTCAAATCAGATAATGGGAGATTATTTTTGTAAAGTATAGCACACACACATACTACGTATTTGACTAAGCTCCTTCTCATGTTGCTCTTGGGTTTCCTGCAGCACACTTCTCAACTTATCCTCACTGCTCTGGAGCATAGGCAAGGGGGGAGAAAAAAAATAAATTACACATGATACATTTGTGCATACCATCTTTATACTACAATAACACAACAAAGGGCAAACATATCTGGAAAATATGGGCCAGAATAGGCCAAAAATACTCACTGGCCAATTTATTGGGTACACCTTAATAGTAAGGTTGGACCCCCCTTTGCCTTAGGAACTGCCTTAATTCTTTGTGGAACACTTTCAACAAGGTATTGGAAACATTCCTCAGAGATTTTGTTTATTTATTTGAGTTACTGTTGCCTTTCTATCATCTCGAACCAGTCTGCCCATTCTCCTCTGACCACTAATATCAACAAGGCATTTTCGTTCTCACAAATGCCGCTCACTGGATATTTTCTCTTTTTCAGACCATTCTCTGTAAACCCTAGAGATGGTTGTGTGTGAAAATGCCAGTAGATCAGCAGTTTCTGAAATACTCAGACCAGCCTGTCTGGCACCAACAACCATGCCACGTTCAAAGTCACTTAAATCACCTTTCTTCTCCATTCTGATGCTCGGTTTGCACTTCAGCAAGTTGTCTTGACCACCTCTACATGCCTAAATGCATTGAGTTGCGGCCATGTGATTGGCTGATTAGCTATTTCTGTTAACAAGCAAATGAACATTGGACCTAATAAAAGTGGCCAGTGAGTGTATACTGTAATTGTTAAATGAAATGCAAAGTTTTTACATTTCTATGAGATACCCAAAATATTTATTTGACCCAGCCTGTCAGATGACATTACAAACCTTTTCCCACTCCTGCCTACTGTGGGCTACAGCTTTAGACAGTGTATCCCTGCACAGGTCTCTCAGTTTGGCTCTCAGACCACCTTCCCTGCTGCCTCGGTCCTCAGCTCCCCCTCTGCTGACATCCTGAATCTCCTTCAGCACCTCCTTTATCTCAGCAAGAACATGATCTTTGACGCGCTGCTGCTCTTCCCGCAACCTCAAGTGAACAGTTAGCATTTTTAATATATTACCTACAGTAAACATTGGACAGCGTGCACATGCACAATCTGTTTTACAGGATAACAGCACCATGTTTTGTTTAATGTTGTGGCCTTTGTCTCTTATCATTACCTGGTCTCTTGACTCCTCCAGCTTTCCTCCTTGCTCCTCAGGGTCATTTGTAGGTCATCCTGGCCTTGTCTGAAGGCCTCTTCCCGAGCCTGCTCTAGTTTCTTCTCCAGCTGAGCCTTCAGCTGCATGTTCAGGCAGGAGATCTCCTGCTGTTTGTCCTTGCTCCACATGACTCTGGCTGCAGAGAGCTCAGCTTTCAGGAGAGCAGTGTGCTCCTCACTGGAACGTTCTAGCTGTGTGTTCAGAGAGAGCACCTTGTCCTGAAGCTCTTGGTTTCGTTTCATATAGTCCTCCAGCTCCTTTTGTTTTTCACTGAGTGCCTTCTGCCATTTGTCTTCTGCTGTTTTTATGGCTGAAGATACCTGGAGCATTCAGATGTGAAGAGACTTTGACATGCAAGTAGCCCAATATCAAAAACAGTAGAATTCCACACCTTAATAACTGGCGAATAAATAAAATAAATAAAACAAAATAAAAGAACATACTTGCTTTTGAATATTGTCTTCTTGTACTGCCTCCCATTTTTCTCTCTCTGTCTGCAGGCAGGCTTTGTATTCTGGAAGGGTGGTCAGGTCTTGGAGCCAGCGAGCATGAGCCCTGGACACAGCACCTTCAACCTGAGAAAAGCAAGTCACATTGTGCCTTCCAACCCTTGTCATGCACAACACTATTTTTAACAGTATTCTAATCTTATTTTACCAAAACAGAAACATAATGAGCCTAAATTATTTAAATATTACCTTAATTTAAATATTGACACTTCATTTTTACACAACACCATGACTCAAATTTGTGACAAACAGACCTGTAATGTCATGTTCTGTACATGCTTCTGTTGCAGTTCTCTCTCTTTCTTCCTCAGTGCATCCTCCACTGCTTTGGACAGATTGCTGTCTGCCTCTCGTTGCAGAGCCACTCTCTGGGCATCAAGCCTTGCCTCCAACTGCTCCAGGGAGAAAATCTGAGCTGCTGACTCTTGGTAGTCTGTCTGAGATGAGCCCTCCTGGGTGTCTGCAGCTTGGGCTTTTTGACTCTCCTTCATAGCTTCCTCTAGTCTGAGTGCCCAGTTCTTCTCCAGCTATGTAAGTGGAGTTAAAATATATACTCAAGCACAGACACACAAATTACAACTTTCAGCTACAAAGGTAATCAATGACCATGGACTGCACTAACAAAATTATCATAATGTTTGAATGTATCAAAGACACAACCAAATTTCTGACCTCTTCCTTTTCTTGCTGCCAGCTCTGCTTGGCTGAGGTCAGTTGCGTGGCGACCTGCATTTGGATCTCAGTCTCCTTCTCTTCAGTCCACTGAGCTTCAAGCTGGTTAACAGTCTCCTGGTGCTGAGAGAGCAACTCAGCCTTCAATCTTTCCAAAGTTGTCTCGGTCTCTTCTCTTCTTCTTAGCTAGATAGAAGAGAGACAAAACAAACATTAGTGTATAGTATATTATATTACAATGTAACGTTACATACATGCATACATACACATTTATATACACACACATAATATACACAATAATGTAACAAAAACAGTTTAAGAAAAAGTGGAAAAAATAACCCAAAGCACATTCTAACATCTCTACATTTGAAAATCATGGAGATATAGATTTTAAAATTTCATGTGATTATTTGTTGCATGACTGTAAAATAAGTTACCTCTTTCTCTTTTAGTTTCTTCTCTTCCACTACCCTGCTCTGAAGGTTTTCTTCAAGTTTGTCCTTCTCCTTGCAAACAGAAATGTAACATTCCTGCACTGTTAAGACCTCTTGACCGAGTTCAGCCAATTTTGACCTGAGGAGAGGGGACACGAGAGACGGTTTATATAATGAACCTTAAGGAGAACAATTAGTATTCAAATCGGTTCTGAACAATTAGATAACATGCAGATGAGTTCTACAGAGTAAAGAGCAGTGAGATGTATTGCATGTAATGATCTTACTCCAGCTGCTTGATTTGCTGCTCATGTTGGGTAGTGAGCTGCTCCACCTGAGTTGTATGTTGCTGTGCGAGTTCTGCACGGACACGATGTACTACATCATCCCTGTACTGCTGCTGGACTCTCTCATACCTCAAACACACACACACACACACACACACACACACACACACACACACACACACACACACACACACACACACACACACACACACACACACACACACACACACACACACACACACGTTTTAAATGATAATCTACCATCAGTCAGGAAGAATTAAACTATCCAGTTTGTCAAAAGTAACCATCAAAACAGCTGCTAACTTCTTTCGCTCACCATTTCTTCAGGTATTCAAAAAGACCCATCAATTCCTCACCTCTCTGCAGCCTCCTGTTTCTCCTGGTCAAGCTCCTGAATCATCTCCCTCATCTTGGTGCAAAGCTCAGAATTAGCTGCTTTGACCTTCTCCTCACTCTGCTTCAGCTCCTTATTTCGCACCTCAAGGGTCTGACATTTACATACAATTTTAATACACACATTCAGGCCAGCACTGTGAGTTTCCATGTTTTGGATAGACAACGACAGGTTTGAGAAACACACAGACCTCTACTCTCTTTTGCAGGATCTGTCGTTCCTCTTCTAGTTTTATAAGCTCTTTTTGAGAAACTGTGTTCGATGGCTCCAACAGCTTTTCTAGGCTGCTTTCTCTCACCTACAATAAAGGATATTAAGCTCTGGCACTGAGGTTTACAGGGCGATCACTCAATTTAGTAAAAACACAAGGGTATTGCTATGCAAAGCACATCACCATGTCTTTAGCCCTCATCTCCACTCCATCAAGCTGAGTCTGTAGCAGTTCCACACGATTTTGTGAGGTCCTCAGCTCCTCCTGTAACTGAGAGATCTTTTGCCTCTTGGTTTTCAGCTGTGACAGGCATCGCTGTAGCTCAATCTTGAGCTCTCTCACCAAATCCTCCTTAAGAAGACTGGAATCTGGTAGTACTGTTGTGCTGAAACACAAGGCTTTATTTAATCACATTTCTACCTCAAGTCAAAATATTTCATTCATTTATGATCCACTGTCATATCACACAGCATAAACATATTACCTATGATTCCTGCCATTTTTCCAGTTAACTTTCTTGATACCCAGATCTATATAAGACTCTGACAGTTGGTTTTCCCAGTCTGTGTTGGAATCAAAAGAAACGGCTCCAAGCTTGACAGCAGACTCATACAGGGTGATCTGCTCTTTCAACTCATTCAATTCTTCCTGTGGAGAAAAAAAAAAAAAAAAAAAAAAAGAGGTGACAAGACATGTATTTATTATAAAATCACTACTTTATGTTTAACATACAACATGGACAGACAAAAAGAAAGACCGGTTAACTTGCCTGCAGTGCTTTGTTCATGTTCGCACTGATGTTCTGGCTAGACTGTGCCTGCTGTAGCTTTATTTGCATCTGGCTCATTTCTTGCACAGACCCTAAAAAAAAAAAAAAAAAAAAAAAAAAAAAAAAAAAAAAAAAAAAAAGGACAGATTATGAATGCAGGGATGCTCTAGAAGACAAGATCTAAGCTAACCTAAGCTCATAGAATACTTCATGAGAAAAATTTATAATCCATGACATATGGCACACAAGATGACCCTTGAGTTACATTTCACATTAGGGTAATTACCAAACCACTCAACCCTGAAATTTTAATTTTGCTGAAGTGATTCAGCTGCATTAACATTTGCGCAGAAAAAGCACCGTTGACCCATGCGGTGACCACAGAAACACACAAATAAACGGGCACACACACACACACACACCAGTCTGAAGCAACTTGGCACACTGCTGCTGGCTCTCCTCCAAGCGCTGTGCGAGGGCATTGATGACTTTAGCTCTGTCCACCTGCTCCTCCTCCCTCTGCCTCTCCAGCAGCCTCACCTGCTCCCGCAGCCTCTGGGCCGCCTGCACCTGCAGAACACATACATACATACCTCTCTGCTTTTGTGCAAAACACAGCCCTTAGCCCACAGCCCATAATGGCTTGCAGTGTCCTGTACTGAAACTAAAATTATTTGGCGTTTTACTTTTTTTAAAAATTCATTTACACAAAAAAAAAAGTGCTGCTAGCATTTTTATTAACAAATTAAAAATAGCAGCCACTGACAGGACAGTGAGCTCCTTAAGGATAACATGATTGACAACTGTCTATTAAGCTTGATTCATTTTAATGTTAAATAATTGTCTTAAAGGATCAATGATTTTTTGTGAAGAGAAACTAAGATGGTTTAAGCAAGCTCTTTAATAGAGAGAGAAAAAAAAAAAAAAAAAAAAAGTGCAAACGTGGCATTCTATTATTTTTTTTTTTTTTTTTTCAGTGCATGCATGTCTTGCAACATCTTGTGTGACTTAAACGTCTGCACTGTTCTCCTGTATTATTTTTCTCTATTTAAGATCTCACAAACTATTTTTATGTTTTGTAAAAAATGTATGGGTCTTTTTTGAACAAAATCCAGTTTGATTCTGGCCTACACACTTACAAACCAATAGTTTGGACAGTTTTTCTTTTCAGGTCTGCTCTTGATCAATGCTTTTTACACCTTTCCTGACGCTACTGCAGTAATAATAATGCTATGAATTATAAAACTACATTAAAATTATATTATTAGCATAATCTATCTCTATATGCATGACCTTATGGAACACAAACTTCAGCCACATATATAACATCATTTTTTGCTTTAACAAAACTTGGGTCAGATCAGGTTTATCGAGAAAAACAACAAATTGAGCCTAGCTTCAGGGAGGCTCAAAAAGGATCTACTAAATCTGTTAATCACAGTCACATTTGGTATGATTTTACTTCTTCATAGCCTATATAAATCATATCATAATTATTAGTAGTCCACGTTTCAAAACACTGTGGTTAAATTGGAAAAGAGTAATTCATAAGTGGACTAACCTGTTCTTCCAGGCTCTGAGTAAGCGAGTCTTGTTTCTGCTGAAGGGCGAGTACTCTAGCCTCATGCTGTTCCCTTATGGCAGCCATGTCTCGGTCATGCTGCTCCCGTGCTCGTGTCAGCGTGTCAGAGCGACACAGCTCCATCATCTGCTGCTGCATGCTGTCTACTACTGCCTCTGCAACACGCTGCTTCTTCATGTTCTACACACACAACACAAAGTTAAAACAAGGGTTGAGCTTCATGTAGTTAGTTGTACATGTTCAGTATGATTTGTGTCTGCAATAAATCATTCATGAATCTGTATTTTTACCCCCTGTTCTCTCTCAGTAAGGGAATGGATTTGCTGCTCCAGAGACCTGACTTTGCCTTGTAGCTGAGATTCTCTTTCTTTTGCCTCCTCTATCAGATGACTGGACTCCTTCAGTGATATTGTCAGTCCTTCTTTTTCATCTAGACAAAAAACAAGAAATATGGCAATTCAGCACATCTTTTCTGAGCTCAATTCAAGAGGGTTACTTAATGGTTATGGTTGTCATAGCCTTGATTTCCAGGCGAATTCTCCTGCAATAGAATAATGTAACGAGGAACTTGGAAAAGGGTAAGAATTTATTAATTGTTGGTAAATGGTCAGAACAGTCATGTGTGACTTTCTGCTGACAGACAGGAGAGAACTAGCACAATAAACCACATTCTGCTATACTCAGTTGTACAGTAAAAATATTCCTTTGATAAAACGTGGAACTGAAGGCATCTGATACCAAGACCCAAGTTACTCTGACATAAGCTTACCTTTGACAATGGCAAACTGATGCTCCCAATATCTCATTTTACGCCTGCTGTCCTCCAGATTCTGTTCCAGGTCCTCAATCTGCCTAGACTGAGCCTTATTTAAAATCTCCAACTGAGCAAACTCCTGTGCATCAACAGTACCTAAAAAGACAAGAAACAATTAACACTTTAATTTCTGCACTCGTCATTACTCCTATTATGCCCTTGACAAAAATGACGACATGGAAATATGTCTGCCATCAATATAACTCACTTGGTGATGAGTGCAGAAAGTCTCTTTGAAGCTGGTCAAAATGGTCATTTTGTGCAGAAGACTTTGTGTTGAACATCTTTGGTTGACTTGTTGGATTATGTGGTCGGAAAGTGGCTTTGTAACAGCCAACAACTTTGCGCTCACTTATCCCATTATTAAAATTCTGGGAAAATTACATGGTAAATGAAAAATTGTAAAATTATTGTAACGACAGATGAGTATTAAATGCATTGAATTCAACTGTGTGCTTTAAATCACCCAGTCCAAAAAAAGTAATATTAAATATGCATTAAATTCCTTAAATCGTTCAAAAAAGGACCTCTACATGGGTCCACACATCAGCTCCTCATGCTCGTAACTACATAACCTGAAAATTATTCAGTACCTATGAAACTAATGTGTAACAGCTAATAAATAATAATTAATAACTGAGATATATGCCCCCATAGGGATTAAAAAACCTTACCTGAAAATGGTTTACAACATTCACATGTTCCCCATAGACTTGAGCATCTACCTTGGCCTCTACTCCATGGTACTCTGCCCCATGGTGGAGACCTGAGTGTGGGGAAGCATCCTGTTCATACCCCTCCTCATTAGATAAGTTATTGATGCCATTGGACTCTACTGTTTCTACAGAGGAGTAGACACAGTCATCAGACTTGTACTCATAGTTCTGGCCCTGATGTGGGTCCCAGACATGGAGTAAATGCTCTGTTCCACCCTGGAGATGATCAGCATGGCCGTTTGGCTGGGATGCTGTGCTGTCATAGGTGTGACCCTGATGATTGGACAGATCATCATCATCATCTTCAAAATTCTTCAGAGAGATGATTATTATAAATCTTAAAAACGATGAACGTGAGGTACTAGGATTGCATTTTTGTCAAAGAACTTAACATGAACTGAGAACTGAAAAATTATAAACTCACCTCTTCAGCAGGAGGTAGCCCTGGTCGATTTGACCATTTATGGTGTCCATTCAAAGAATGTGATCTGAAATATATTTAAAAACAACATGCTACAAAACATCAGAAATTTTTATAAAGCAAAATGTGAATGTTAAAATTAAGCAGTGTTTTGGGAGCAAGGCCCTTTGCTTTCAGTACCTGTTGTCTCCTTGGTGGCTGCAGGTTGAGTAGTCCAGCTCAGGGGATGAGCAGTCACGACTATCCTCCAGCATATCATCTGGAAGGTCGGTCAGGAGCTTATGCAGCTGGATGACACACAAGTTGTTCAGAGTTTGTGAAGTGAAACAATAACAAAATAAAACAACACAGAGATTTAGCAACTCTTAGGACACTATCAGGAAACTGATAAAAACGGCACCGCTCAGTTTCAAGACAAAAACAAATCACAATACACAGAAACTCTGCCTCTACAACATGGCATGTATGGAAAATACAACACAACGTATCGACAATTTAAATAATTTCAGGATCAGAAAAAGGAAGCATTCATAATCAATGACTGCTTTAAATGAACCCAGTAAGTAATTTAATAAAGTCAAAATTCAACAGGATTTCCTGACAGAAGAAAAGATGCAAGCCAAAGCAGATGGACTTACTCTCCATAAAGAGTCCCAAATGAATCTGACATCTTCCACTGTTCCCTCACACACAAAAACACCTTCACGTTCACGCATTTAGGCTAAACACACAGATCCTGCTGTAGTCACAGTTAACTTCAGGGACTGAACCACATGCTGCCGACTGGCTGGAGTTTATCTATATGAGTCATATGTTTCAGCAGGCGTAAACATGGGAGGGGAAAGGATGAGCCATTTGGTCTTCATTTTTTTGCTTTGTCCTGATCTAGAGTCTATTGTCAGCAATCAACCATATATTTTGGTTAACTGGAGCAGAAACATTCCTGCACTCCAGTGGGGGAAAAATACAGAACTGGTTCTTTCTGTGTATAGCCTACAGCTCAGCAAGGCATCATCCCATCTAAAGATATTCCTTGATCGTGGTCAACACATCAGGTTCAACAGTATGGCCCATTACAAATAATTTTTTGCCACTGGTTAGCCAGGCATTTGTTAAGCTGCTTCATTTAGGCTAAATCCAGAGAGCCATGAGAAAGCAGGCTATGTAGGGCAGAGAAGCACATGCTGAAAACTGCCACAGCAGACACACCTGACAACTCTTCACATGAACCAATAATGGCTCTGAAGCACCAAGCAGCAGATTACTTAAGAGTGAGTCAGAGCTTGCATGCAGGCATGTGATTGTAAGTATGTACTCTTTAAACACAAACCCCTCAAGGATTCCCCCACCTACTATCTTTGAAACAAAGAGATGGTTTATTAAAGCACACTGGCTGGGGAATGACTGGGGCTTCCATTCACCAGTTTTATACGTTTGTGCTTGACAACCTTATTCATACTGAGCAAAACAATTAAAATGGACAAAAACTGCATCTTATTTTACTTTCCACTATCTTCCTCATTAGATCAAAATGATGTAGTTTCTAGTTAACATGTTAATGTTACGACTGTGTAGATATTACAAAATACACAGAGACACAGTAAAAAGACTGAGATTAAGCATGTACATGAATAATTTTATTTTACTAAATTCAGCTTTTCAAAGCAAAAGAGGACAATTATCGCATACAAAAGCAGTAACAACTTTTGACTGGATTAAAAATTATTCAACATACTTTCCACGAGAAGTGGCATGAATTAAACTGAGTAAACAAATCAATAATCAATCAAATTAGCAATAAACAAAAGTAAACAACCTCCAAATTTATTTGTAAATAATATTTCTGGTGTTCTTGACCTGCACATGTGAGAGATGCATCTTTGACGAAAGGTAAAAACAGAACAGGGAGTTTTAACTGTTAAATTGTTGGCCTAATCAAAGGGATGTAAACTGTCTTATTCTGGTTGAACCCTTAACTATGTGAAAGTGAAGCTGAACCATCAATCACGCTTTACTTGGTCAAGCTAAGAAAACGACCTACACCGCTGACAGAAAGACAAACAGAATACAAAGCAAATGTTGAAACTGAGCCAATTGCGTGTTACTCACATTAAAATCAGCAATTGCTGAAACTGCTCTAACCGTTAGGCTTCGTGCTACAACAGGTCGTGATTCGAGATAGCCGGTGCTGGATATAATAAAAGACGAGTCACACCCTTCTTTGAATGGGCGTGTCTAGGGGAAGACTGATATTCTATGAGTGGCATTGTCAAAGTTCATTGAACTGCCAAGCAACAAATTCTGGTTAGAGAAAGGTTAAATTACCTCTTGCTCCCGTGCGTAATCTTCTTGATCGTATTCCTCCTCATCATCATGCTGCGTTTGTAAGGCAGCGCTATCGAAATCGATGGACATAGCTAACCAGCTGCTGTGTACAAAAGATAAAAAACAAAGTTTACAAGCGCAGCAACCGGCAAAAACATCGCTAATCAGCAGACTAGTCGAGCCGTTTGACGCGGTTTAGTGCGTCAACATCTGGTTAGTACAACATTTTAAAAATGTTTGTAGCCTCCTAAGTACTTGTTGGTTTTCTAGTAACAATGTGAGAGTGAATAAGGAACTTTTTCGTGTTAACGTTAACGTGAGTCGTTAGGTTAACACCGTTAGCTATAGCCATCTAGCTAACGTTCCTCACCGTTAGCACAAGCCGCGCTGTCACCAGGCTACCAACAACACAACACACTGCTAACATTAGCTAGGTTAACGAAAGGAGCAAACTTCAGAACAAATATGGTTCCCGCTTACCTTAAGCGTGTGAATAAAACGTCCACAGGCTTAAATACGTGTTAATTTCGTCGCAAAAACGTCGGCCGATGAATGAAGTTTATCCTGAGAGTGGTCAAAGCTGGTTAAAGTGCAAAATCAATGCAGCCTCCGAGTAAAACTGACAAACTGCGTTTCCTGGCCAACTTAGGTTTCAAAAAGCAGTTCCATTTTGAATGCAGAGGTCAGTTTTCGTTCAACTGCCGAACACACTCTTATATCCACGTTTCATCACTTAGTCCCGTCAGACGGTTTCACCGAGAAGTTAGCAGCCAACTGGACTGTAACTATAGCCGAGCAGCCCGTAGTTGAAACATGGCGCCCTGAGCAGCGGCAAAAATGCAGACCGCTGATTGGCCAGTGAGCTGATGGCGTATGAGCGGCTCTCCAGATCCACAGCGTCTCTACACTGTGAGTGTTGCTTTTTCTTTTCTCTTTCTGGTGCAACCGTACTGTTTCTGCATTATTTAATTTGTGGTTTTAAAGATAAAAATGTTTCCAACAATATTGTCAAATATTTTTAGAAAAATACTTGAAAGTTTATCATCTTATAAATTGAGTGGCATAAAAAGGATCTTATGGCCCAACACTACTGCTACTACTGCCCTCTTCATATGAAAGTATAAAAGACCTTCAATAAACAAAAAATGAGAATGTAATTTGCTTGTTTGCTATCATTATATCCCTCAAGCAAGTAATTGCTCTCAGGGCATGCCACTTCACCCACTAGCATCTAATCTACTATTGTAAATGTTAGACCACCTATGTGAGGTTTTAACGTTATAAATAATTAATATGTTGTAGCTTGAGAAGGACCCGTTTGAAAAAGCTACCATAGATAATTCATTATGAATAAGAGGAAGATAAATGGATATCAGGGCTGTCTGTGTCAATGTTGTGAGGTATGTTGTTAAACAATTGGATCTTTCTGTTGGTCATATACAACCAGTAGTAAAATTTTGGGGGGCTGGTCATTGCAGGGCCCCATGGCCCCCAGTGTGGTTGCCTCATCTGCCCAACCCAGCAGTTACACCACTGCATAAATGATATCAAGCTGCAATATAATGCAAAATCTTTACAAAAAATCAAGGTGAACCGATATACATTTTTATATCTTGGTTCCACACAAAACATAAAAATTTCAAAATCCTGAAGCAACAAAGGTGTCCTTTATTTTGTTGTTCAAATATGAAACAATAGAGCTTACATAGCATAAGTTATCTGATCGGGGTGAGGTTACCACAAGCACTGTAGCCTTAAGACCAATTTTATTGAATCTCTTTGAACATTCCTCTTTCTGTTAACCATCTTTAAAATACAGTGTTTTCTGGAAACTCACTCATATTGTTTTGTATTGGTGAAAAATAGAGGAATTCTAGTAAAGATGGTACTTTAGTTCACAGGCGCTGCTGTGCATCTACCTAAAACTTGAAAAGTGGATCTTTGAGCAAAACAAATAAAACATGCTGGCTTTGACAGTGTTCAACAGATAAACATTTTCAATTTATTACAGAGTATCCTCACACCTCCCACAAAAGGTAAAATGTATACCTTTCAAATGCTTGTCTTAACCAAATGTCAATACAAGGAATTAAAATAATATTTTCCCATCTCCCAAGATGACTGTACCACAGTCTAAAGAACATTGTTACAGTAGACTCTGAAGATTTAGAAGAGCAGATTTCCTTTGAGCATTTCGGTTTTGTTCAAGATGTATAAAGCTGTTGGGGCTTACGTATCTGCAGCTGCATAACACAAACTAGCCAGTTTAAGCACACACTTCATGTCAATCAGTGATCAGGGGGTAGAGGACCTGAAAGGAGTTTGTGTCACTGACAGCCCTCAGAGCCGTCTGGCAGTCGGGTGAATGAACTGCTTCGAGATCTTGAGCAGAGATCAAGCAAGTTTACTGACAATGGCTTGGTTGAGAGAATTCAGCTGATTGGTCCATTTGTCTAGGGCTGTGTATCGAGCACCGCCTCTCTTCTGGTGATCAAGCTCCAACAGCTGGTTGACCTGGTCAATTCGGCCATTGATTGTGCTGAAACAGTTCAGAAATTGTACTTGTTAGAATAAAAACATTAAAACTGTGACAATCTTTAACACTTACCCATATCTACACCAATAATGTAAATACTGCCACTTCTTCATAAAAACATAATTGCAGACAACTTACTTGTCTAGTATACACTGCACAAGTAAGCTTTCCACATCCGCAACATCGATGTTCAATTCCTGCAGGGATATAGCCAACATCTCAGACCACATTACATTCCAAAACATGTCTACAACACAATTATAAAGAAAATAAGTTACCTTTGAAATGAAAGGTATGTGTATTCTAGTGTAAGGCTTAATTAATTTGATGAGCACTTGTGTTCTTATGTTTCGTAACAGCTCTGAAAGACAAAAAGAGAGAAGCCATTTAAATCACATACACTACTGTTCAAAAGTTTGGAATAACCAGTCATTTAATTTATTTTTCAGTAATAAAAAAATAGGGTGTGGTTTGAAATACTACAAGCTAGACACTATGAGCTATTTTAAGATGTTTTATGCAATATTTAAAGTTTTTGAGGACACAAAGTTTATTTGTAGTAATTCCTTGATCTGCCTCAATATTTGATTGCCACTTTTCAAACACAAAGCATTCCAAACATGTCTAAACTTACTTTCTTCTCAGATTCCTACATGGAAACAGTCAGTGATTGTGCATTTTTAAATAGCAGTGCAAGGTTCCTTAGAAAGAAAACGCTTGTTACATTTAAAGCATTATAGATCAGACTTACCTTCAATATGTTCCCTGATGAAGGGGTCATCCATAATGTTACTGTGATTCGTCTTCAAGATTTTCTCAAACTCTGTGATGTCATTGTTCTGGTAGGCACTATAAACAACCAAACAAACAAACAAAAAAAAAAACACTGTGAAACACCAAACCTACATCATGTATATTACAGATGTACTTTGAGCTATTATATAAAACTTCGGAGTTGGTTTCCTGGACACAGATTAAGCCTAATATTCACCTAACCTGCAGTGCCAATTGGTTTAATTTCACCATTAATTTATTTTATTTAGTCTGGCTTAGGCTTAATGTGGGTCTGGGGAACAATGGACCATAGACATTTAAAGTTAAGGCATGCGAGTTGTCTATTTAATCCAAAGAGTAGATTCTATAATTTTATACAGCCTTACCTTACCAAGTTCGTCATTGCTAGAATTTCTGGATCATTTTTGTAGGGTTTTGCCTAGCCATGAAATCACATTTTAAAGAATCAATTGAGTTAGTCTGACCACAAACCAGCATAACACAACATACTCAAATTATACTTTGCATTACCTCTTGAGAATCAAATGGATTTATTCCTGACTTCATCAGCATGTTGGCCAAGACCAGGTACTTTAGACAAGTGGTTCGCCTGGGGCTTCCAGATTCATCGTAATTTTTAAATGCCTCAAAAAAGTCTGTGTGCGCCTTCTCAAATTCCCCCTCCCTTAGATGCATTTTCCCACCACATTCTGGAACAGATCATACATACAAAACAATATAATACACAATTTGTTCTTTTGTAGAGTAGAACAACTTTATAAGCATTAACTTTGATTGTATTACTATATATTAAAATCAAATCATGAAAATATATAGTAGTATATATGACAGGTAAAACAATACCTCTGATGACTCCCATGATGAGTGGATGAGGAATTGCTGACTTGATGTGTAAAGACTGCTCATAAAGAGCTTTCAGCTTCTTGTTGTTTTTCTGTGCTGTGTACATCTGAATTTCCAAAGCGTAGATCTCCAACAACTGTGTGCCTTTCTTTAGGTCATCTTCACCGTCATCCGTCTTCACAAATAAAGTGTTTTTCATTAAATTACCTTTGTGGAATTACATTAATAATATGAACTACAGAAAGTTCTCATTGTTTACCTGACATGACTGGTGCAACTGCCTGAGAATTTTCTGAAGTTTTCCATACTCTTCTCTCTCCAGATACAACTTCCCCAACTAAGTTGAGCAAGGCAACACACTTTAGCAATACTGGTTTGAGTACAACAGACATAATCCATATTGTTATTCACTTTTAGTTACTTCTATACTTAAAAGCATCAATACAGAAGATGAGTAGAATAAGCCTACAAAATAAGACTACAGTCAGTCCTGCTCTTCTTAGAAATAATGAAAAAGTGGCTTCATAGTTCTGTTCAAACTAAATGGTAATAAATAAATAAATGAATGAATGAACAAAAAAAAAAAAAAAAAACACACCTTAGTATTTGTTTTAAACCACAGTCTGTCATTTTTGGCATCCTTTAGTGCCTCTAGAGTAGTCTCATAAAATTCCTGAAGTAAGTCCATCTGTAAACAGAAAATAAGTGAAAAAGAAAAGTTACAACCACACCAAGAACATCTGGCATTTCATTTTTGACCATAGTCAAAATGGAAATAATACCTGTTTAGAGGTTGAAATGTAATCTAGAATGGAGTTAATAGATTTCTCAGAGTAGTTCCTTGTGACAGCGCTTCGTATATATGTCAAAAGCTGTTTGTAGCGGTTCATCATTTCAGGAAAGTTTGTCTAAATGAAAATATTAAAATAATGAAAAAAGACAAAACATTCATCAGAAACCGTCAATAACATATTTAAAACTCGAACTCCTCCTAATCAGAAAAGGATATTGTTTGATATTTTCTGCCTGATGCTTACCAACTTGAAATTTATTTTAATCATCTGTTTCAGGGCTTTGAATCCCCATTCTCCTTTTTCTCCCTCAAGTTCCAGCACCTACAGTACAGAAAATAATGCCTTATTTTCTTTTAGGGCACACTTTAGATATGTCAAATAAATAATGTAGTGCTGTTTTACCTTCTGAAAGCTGCTCAAGGCTGCTTTTGGATCATCTTCCTTTAGCGCTTTGGAGTTATAGTACTGATTCTCCAAGTCGACATTTGGCTCAGAGTTACTGTCCTCGGAGTATTCCTGAAATACAAAGAGTGAAAGATGAACACCTCAATTGTACATCTATAGCATATACTATATGCCCTGCCTAGTGGACACATTCTTTCACTCCAATGGGGAATTCAACTTCTACCATGTCTGTTTTCAAAAATGACCAGAGTCAAATATCCTTGCAATGAAATCTTCAACATTATTCCATTAAATGTGTTGCACCTGAACCTAGTATTAACTATCCACTTAAAGCAGGAACAGTGTTCAAATGCATGTGTGGTAGATACAAAAATAAACAGCTGTTCCTAAGAGGACATAGGATGATAGTGCTGTAAATCAAATAACAATAATAATACTTCACTACACAATTCCACGATGACTTTTACTAATCCAATGATCTTGTTTCACTTTTTTTTCTCTTTGAGATTTACACAACATTATTTTGCAAATCGATCATCACTACTATTAATGATACTGGACATACAAGCCAGTGGTATTTAACACTGGAGGGCTGATGTCCTGCACATTTTGGCAATTTCCATGTTGAAACACAACTACAAAATCTGGGAACTAAATGAAGAGTTGAACCAGGTGCGTTTGAGAAGGAAAAATCACTTTTTCCTTGAGTAGGACAGCGTTGCCAGGAACTGGCTCTCCATGTAGAACTGAACACCCCTGGTGTACAGTTTATGTGCACTTTCATATAATAGGAGAAATAACATTTTAGCACAACGACCTGAACATGGCACTGTCAAAAATGTACTCCAAGATTCAGCAGCCTATAAAAAAGCCGTGAGAAGTGAAATAAAGTAGCATCCCCGGCTAGACTACATACTACCATCCCGATTATAATGCGCAAGAGACCACTTGTTTTTTAGCTGCACTGATCTAAACACCAACACAGATTGCCGAAAGTTGGCTTGACTGAAGCGGACGATGTCTTGCAGTCCTGAGTTTAGCTACGGTGCACAGCTGGGTCAGTTCGGGTCTTTCGGGATATAACTCGGACTCTGCCGAAGTGACTGACAGCTAACCACTTGCTTCTTAGCTAACTACCCACCTGACAAACTTACTCGCAGGCTTTATTAACGCATTGGAGTCGGCTAGGAAGCAGGCAATTCCACAAAGAGGGGATTCCATACTGCAGAGCTAACCTGACAGGCAGTTAGTTACCAAGGCTACGAAAGACGACGACAAAAGTGGTGCGATTATATCACGGGAATAATTTAATGCTTGCTTTGATTTATAACGAAACTATACACAGGCTAACCTTCTACAACGGTAACAAACACTGGCGTTAGCTAGCTAAGCTAAAGGCACTGTCTGCAGTATATTCGTCGCTAAGGCCGGTTAGCTACCCCTGCTAGCAGGCAGGGTACAACGGCCGACTAGCATTTCAGCTGAACTGAAGTGCCCACAGCGTCCAAATTCAGACACATCGGTACCACGACAGATGGTTCACCGCATGCATGTGAAGCTATGTGAATCACTTTTGTTTTACCAGGTCATAATCCTCCTCATCATCGCACATGAAATCATCCTCCATGTCAGACATTTTGACCGGGGAATAGGGCCGAAACACTCCCAGCGTCCTTCGCGGCCCAAAATAATCACAGCGAGAGCGGCAGTTAGAGCGCACTTCAGACTGATCCCAGATCAGCTCCGAGCAGCCCCTTTACGACCGGTACAGCGGCGGTTTAGGGACACGGATGTGTTCCTAGATCTGTGTACACAGGCAACGTCCGCCGAGTAGGTGCAGCGTTTACATCCAATGGGTTCGGAATGAGTGTCCCCTTCTTCCGGGTGTGATTGTCAGCTGATGAGCTTCTGCAGTTTTAAGGGGTTTGCTTTCATCAGTGGGCACACTTTAATATCGGATGCGGTATGGCTGTAAATCCACCAAAAACCAAGGTGCTTTTCAGTGCCAACCAGAGGTGAGCTGACTGTTCGAGGTGCAGATTGACAGGTCGGTTCATTTCGCTCATCCTCGATGAACGCAGGCGAGCGTCTGCAGGCAGTTGAAGTCGAACTTTTAGCTAGCTGACGATTTTGCTGTCGGGCGACAATCTAGGGCGCAGGTTTCAAACCCTAGTCACTTAAAAATACTGTTCTCCAAGAGTTATTTAGTAAAGAGAATGGTTCTGATTAGAACATCGAGGTCCATCCATTTCATGCTTAAATGGTTCTTTGCGTGGTGAAATCGTTCTTCAGATTGTTGGAGAATGCTGTGTATGGTTCTGTATAGAACCTCTTTGAAAAATCAATATAGCACCAAAAAGCGTTTTTCTGTTGTTGTGAGTTTGACGTTGCGTAACCCTTATTGGTGCCATTTTCAAAAATGTTCTGTATAGAACTATATACAACTCATTTTCCATCAGTCTGAACCGTTTAGAGAGAACCAGTCTGAACATTCTCTGCTTTCTCATTTTAACTCAGAAAGGGCTTGGATTAATGCAGTAAGGTGTGTTGGTATTTGAGGTACCAGGGTTAGGAACACCTTATCTACTGATCCCTTATATTACAGTGTATGTTGAATTGATATATTTCCTATTTTCAGACTGCAGAAACTGAAAGAGGCATTTATTGGGAAATATGAAGAATCTCCTCTCTTCTATGCCTGTGCTCCTGGGAGGGTGAATCTGATAGGTAGGTTGTAACCAGTGTACTGAACGTGGTCTGCGTCTGTGTAATGAAATTGCTCATGTTTGATTAACCCTATTCATCCATTGCTTAGGAGAGCACATTGACTACTGCGGCTATGCTGTTCTGCCCATGGCCATTGAGCAGAATATTCTTGCTGCTGTATCAGTGAATAATTCTCAAACAATCCAGCTTGCCAACACCAACCCCAAATACAAGTGAGTTTAGCTCTTTTCAGTGTGATTTGTGCCGTAACCTGAAGATGGCACTATTTAACCACTTTACTGTTGAACCGCCTTTGCAGGGATTTCTCTGTGTCTGCCAGTGAGCTCACCATAGACAGAGAGAATCCTCAGTGGCATTATTATTTCCTTTGTGGGGTGAAAGGTGTTCAGGTGAGACAAAGAGAAAAGGAAACAGTTAATAGAGTGCATTCATGTAGCATTAAAGCAATTGACTTGAGGCTTTCTTTCTCTTTACAGGATCAGCTAAGCTTGTCTTCTCTGCCTGGAATCCGATGTCTTGTGGATGGGACCATACCTGCTAGCTCAGGACTCTCTAGTTCTAGTGCCCTGGTGTGCTGTGCTGGCCTGGTCACAATGGAGTCCAATCAAAAGGCTATTTCTAAAGTAAAACATTCTGAGGATGATGGTTTATCTGCCATCCAGTAATTCCATTTTAAAGTAAAATACATACCAAATGCAGCTGGGTAGTAAAAGTAGATGATAAAGTTCAGCATCATAAAATTTCCCAAATGTGTCCTGCATCACAGTGTCAGATAAAAAAAACAAAGGTTTGCATTAATGAAGTTAAATAGCCATTCTAACCTAAAACTAACCTTCTGTCTTATTTGTCATATAATAAAATATTTTATAGTGCAGGATTGTATCCTTCAGCCTCATCAGTTTGACACAATTCACAGTTTTGTATTAATTGGGAATCTCTTCTATCAGCAATAAAAAAAATCCTGATTGCTAGCATAGCCACTAATGTAGAGGCTAATAAATGCAGATGTGATCTTCCTAGCAGAAACATTGGCTACCTGTCTTCCATCTGCATTAGCCAGCTAGCAAAAGAGAGAAAAAAATTGAGTTGCTCTCAAGTTTCTGCCCTAAAATGCTTGCAGTTTTTCACGAGTTTAACCCCCCATCAATATACATCATCAGGAGGGGTTTTTAAATACTTTTTAAACTGAAAAATCCTGTTCCAGAGGCTATTGTCACCACTATAGGACGTGATTAGGCATGAACCCATACTTCCTCAGTGCTAGTAACCTACTATGTACTGAAAAAATATCTTGCAAACATGACATGTCGTTTTGACTGGATTACATAATTTCTACTGCCATGGCAACAGGGATATAGCCAATTTATGAAATATAACATTACTGTAGACGTGGTGCTTGTTAGTAATCAGTACTGACAAAGCTAAAAAAAAAGAATATTATTGTGTAACTCAGTACTATGCATAGAATTAACTTATAGGTATAAAATTGTACCTGTGCTTTTTCTGCCAGATATTGTTAGCTGAAACCTGTGCCAAATGTGAACGTTACATTGGTACTGAAGGAGGAGGGATGGATCAGTCTATATCTTTTCTTGCTGAAGAAGGAACGGTAATGTATTTAATTCTGTTTCTTATGCCTGTGAGTCATGGAATGTATGAGTCATCAGCTCTTATCACTGTCTGTATAGCTGTAGTTCTGGCTGTGAATCCGTATCTCTAATTCTGTTTTGTCCCTTATTTTTAATAGTATATAATTTGACAAATCTTTGTGGTTTCTGTGGTTTTCATTGCCTATTGACAATCCTGATCACTGAAGGCAAAGCTGATCGAGTTTAATCCTCTGCGGGCCACAGACGTGAAGCTCCCAGATGGAGCTGTCTTTGTGATTGCTAACAGCTGTGTGGAGATGAACAAGGCAGCCTCATCACACTTCAACATTAGAGTGGTGGAATGCCGCATTGCCACAAAGGTGAGGAGCTTTTGGTAGTGTGAACTTTGCCTTACAGTTAATTCTCTTCCTTGTATA
This sequence comes from Pygocentrus nattereri, assembly GCF_015220715.1. Taxonomy (NCBI): domain Eukaryota; kingdom Metazoa; phylum Chordata; class Actinopteri; order Characiformes; family Serrasalmidae; genus Pygocentrus; species Pygocentrus nattereri. The sequence continues at coordinate 26,760,148 of NC_051221.1, read as the reverse complement.
GTCTACAGCAATGTCAAACTGATGTCCTCGGGGGCTGCAGCCCTGCATAAAGCGTTTTCCCACCTCTGACATTCTTTATGGAGAACCGGCTTATTATCTGATAAGTTGAATCAGGTGTTTTAATGCTAGATTTGGCAGTACTGTTGCACTATAGGGCTGGAGTTTGACAGGGCTGGTCTAGTATTTAAATAATTTGCTGCACCTTTTGAGCAACTGAGTCAATTATTTGTAGAGACACTTTTTGATGATCTTAACAGAGCTGCTAAATTATGCTTATGTCTTATGCTTTAGGTTATAATTCTTGAAGGGCTCACATACTTGCACTCATGTTTTTTTCCCAGAGGTCCACATTAATACACCAAAAACAGCCATAATTAATTTATACATGGCCACTTTCCAACCTCTTATTATCCCTTACCATTAAATAGGTTTTTCTTACTGTGTCTTTAAGATTTATTTCAGTAAATGAAATCTATTCTGATTAGCTGCATTATGCCTCAGCAGTCCAAGCTTAAACACTCCTTATTACTTCATTGTGAATGGGCAGAGCCAACCTGCTGTAGGCTAAATAATTAGACATGTTTTTCATGACATCACAAAAATAGTGAATTTAAAAAGTGTTTTTGCAGCTTTTTTCCATATATGGAACAGTATTTACATACTACGTCAAACTCTTTCTTTTTTCTTTTCAGTTTTCCATGGCCATGACCATTTTATTGTTTGTTCATTTCAGAGGATATGGTAAACAATTATGTATAAAGTACCGTTGAATACTGATGTAGTATTAGACACTGTAGGAGCCTGGTTTAATTCATATGCTATTAAATATTATATAAAACAAGATTGTCAGTTTTCAGTTATTTTGTTATATGAGGTGTACTCCTGCTTGGTTGAAATGAAAACTTGCACCTGCAGCCTACAGCCCTTTTTGGATAAGATTGGTGACCCCTGATCTAAGGGAGCTCTGTACACTCTCTTGACAGATACTGGCTAAGACCAGAGGCCTGGAGTGGAGTGGACTGCAGAAGCTGGGGGTGCTGCAGATAGAGCTGGGGTTGAGTCTGGATAAGATGCTGGATGTGGTGGAAAAGGTCTTTCACCCTGAGCCCTACAGCAGAGAGGAAATTTGCAAACTTCTGGAAATCACCACTGAGCAGCTGTGCAACAATATCCTCAGTGCTAACACACAGCATGGTGAGCCCATATAGGACTTGTTTCTTATAGCTAGGTTAGGCTATTGGAGAGTTTATAGGGTCAGTTTTAACTTTCAAGAACCTAGATCAGTGTTTCCCAACCCTGGTCCTGGAGGCACACTGCTCTGCACATTTTAGTGCTTTAACACATCCACTACAAGTAAAGATTACCATCAGGTGAGTCGGGTGTACTGGGAGCACGGAAAACACAAATACAGTGCAGAGCAGGCTCCAAACACTGATTTTGACCACAGGTCTTGAATTCAGTTTCCGGTCGTGGACGTAGTATCATACCTACCAGCATTTACAAAATGTAGGACCAGAAGCTGGATTCAAGCATACAATTTGAAGATCTCTCCTTTAGACTTAGTCATTGGCACAGTGTGATACAAAATACATTACATTATAGCCAAGAACCTGTTTTTCTCTTCGCCTCAGTGACCCACTTCAAACTGTACCAGCGAGCCAGGCATGTATACAGTGAGGCTGCCCGCGTGCTGCAGTTCAAGGCTGTGTGTGACTCATCCCCTGATGGTGCTGTCCTGCAGCTGGGCAATCTAATGAACCAGAGTCATGCAAGTTGCAGAGACCTGTATGAATGTAGCTGCCTGGAGTTGGACCAGCTGGTGGACATTTGTCTGTGAGTGAGAAAGACTTCCCCATTAAGAGATTAATGGAGCATTATTGTCAAGCTGTAGGGGGTCAAAGAGTGATGTAGCTTTGCCTCTATGATGTACTGAAGGTAGATTCGAAAAGACGTGTTACATCAGTGACAGTATTGGCCATAAGGAATGAGATGATTCATATAAGTGTCCTTATATACGGTCACTGTCATAACAAAATCTTGAAGCAGTAACTTTCTAAAAAGAAAAGCATCCTAATGCTGCAGGATTGTATTCCAGTTTTTAGGATCTTTTCTATTATAATCCTGCAGTATTCACACAATGTAAACAGCAGCTGACATTATGGAATAGACAAGGATTTAAAAGTGAAAAAACAAGGTTTTTTGTAACATCAATGTTGGGTTGTAATAGCACATGCCTATAAACAGTGGTATTTGTTTCCATTTAATGCACAATTTCTATTTATTTGCCGAGTTTGACACATTAAAAGAAATAAACCATAGACAATATAATTTGTGCCATAACTTTTTCACAGGCCACATCTTGTTTTTTTTTTTTTTTTTCTCCATTATGTAAAATTCAGCAAATAAATTATTGTGCATTAAAACATGCAGAAGTATGTTCTCTGATGTTAACTTGCTTTCATTTAGAAAATCAGTGAAACATTTGACTGGGTGCCCCCCCCAAAACATTTGCATACAAGTGCATGTAATATATAGGCATCACCAGTTTTATGGAGAAAAGCCCTGCTGTGGCTGCAGGTTTTCATTTAACCTAACACACCTAATTCCGTTTGTTTATTTGGTTGGTTTCACTCTTCAAATAGTTGATCGCTTATATGAGTTAAATGAGCCATTAGCACATTTATGAAATAATTATGACCACTTCATGCTCACTCATTTAGCTTGAAATCTGCTGAAACCTTTTCCCTTGAATTTGAGTCTAAGTGAACTTTCTTACTTTTTTATCCACAGGCAGGCAGGTGCTGTGGGCTCCAGGCTAACAGGCGCAGGATGGGGAGGTTGCACGGTTTCCATGGTACCCATTGAAAGGATAGATTCCTTTCTCCGGACAGTGAAGGAAAAGTACTACATGCCTGATGCTCGTCGAGCAGCTCTAGTGAAGCACAGCCTTTTTGTAACAAGGCCTGGGGGAGGAGCGGCCATTTTTACAGAAGAATAAATTGTAGGGGATCGTTTTTATATCATCTGAGGGATTTCTGACAAAGACCATGACAGAGTGGCATTCTAAATATATTCTGTTGCTGTCAGGGTTTGTCATGAAAGGGTAAGCTACACATATTCTTTTAGGTCTATCATTTGTAGCTGGAAATTCATTTTGTACTTGTTGAAAATCACCCAATTTTCTGATGAATTGCTTTGAATAAAAAGCAAAAAAGCCCCTTTTCTTTTTTTTTTCTGTCTTCCACTGCTGTTTGCCAGGCCTGCTTTATGCAGCAAGTCATCTGCTGAGTTGAAGAACATCACTGTGCTAAGCTGTTGGTTGGTTGCCATGGTATTGCAGCAAGGCAGTTCTCTCAAAATATCGCTCTTCTCTGTGATAGTGTCAGTGTATCAACTATGAATGCAAAACAAAACAGAGTGGGTAAACTCATAATGGGCATTTTATGCATCGTATTATAAAAAGTACAATGAACTGTATAAAATCCATGCATATAAATAAAAACAAACAATTTGCATGGTCTTCCTTGACAAAATAGCACAGCAATTAAGTTTCTCATACATTCTCAAGATGAGGCATAAACTATACATTCATAAAAACAAATCATGTTGCACAACACCCTTTAACATCTATTTTTAAATAGAAAATGTAAAACCTCATATCTCTGTGTAACGTAATATAAACAAACAGTTAAAATGTTCGACTGGAAAATTGTTGTTTACACCATAGAGGTTTGTGGTGTTGGTAACACAGAGAAAATGACAAACGATGAAATACTGTACTAAACTCAAACATATACTCCCTTTACTGAAAGAAAAAAAGGCACAAAATTTCCTTTTTATGAAAGGACAGTGAAGGAAATGCCCAACTTTATAGACCCTTCTGCACACAGCCATAGTTATGATCTGTTTATATACAGTAAATGCTTGACCTATCAGTAGAGGGTGGATGAAAGGCACAGCTGTGTAGCCTCTGGACTGTTACCTTTATCTTTAACTGCATGTCTGCACTCTCAGTGTTTTCTCCATTCAGGGGTCTGCATGCAAACCAGATGCTATATGATATATGAACACTAGAGGTATAATTACAATCTGCTTTTGTAAATGAAGACATATTTAGTGTGTAGAAATGGTAGTAGGGTGAAGCCATGATGATTGGCGGATGCCGTCAACTGATGCTATTTTGTCACGATGCTCAAGCTACTTTACAAGTGCTGTAGATGGGCCTATACTACAATTTATATAACATTCTTACTACAAATCATTGATCGTGATATGATAGTGCAGTTGGCTAAATTCTGTTTACTAACATTGATGCAGTCTTAAGCTCTTTAAAGTTGGCTAAAAGTACAAACCTTTAGTGTATGTCTGAAATAATTTAATACATTGAGAAAATAATCCAAATCAAGTATTATAGTAAATTGTTGATTAAGGTTTACAATAGTTTAAGAAGAGGTATTGTTGTATCAACTCCTTCAAACCTGTGATACATAAAAAGCAATGCTTTTCAGTGGTTTCTTCCTGCTCCATTTGTGAGATGATAAGAATCAGTTAAAACATACAGTGACCTAAATTATAATGCTGAAATGAACTACAAGTAGTATGACTCCTGAGAGTATTGCAGTTTACTCGATTTCACCAGTAGTTGCTCACCAACGGTTGCCCTGGAATTGTGCACACAATTAAGTTATATATAGCCTACTGGCTGGCTCTGCAGTATTTTGGAAGCATATGAAGAGTTTTTTGAAAATCTCTAAAAATGAGGCTTTGTGGAGCAACGTTTCCGCATTTTCACGTCTGTCTCAGTCCACTGGCAAGATAAAATTAAATCCAAACTAACTGACTATTTAACCACAATTAAATGAAAAGTGCACCAGGAGAATAGAGTGTATTTGCATGAAAGAGGAAATTAGAACAGGAAGGTAAGGAGTCTTATCTGTGCTTCATTATGCTGGCTCTTTGGAGTCTCTCCTGTGCAGTGCTGGTCTCCTTAGTGCCACTCCATGTGCTCTCTTCTGCTGTCTGGTCACTTTGAACTGCTCTCCAGATAGCCATACAGCTGTGAGGTATGAGGCAAGCATGCACAGAGTGCATCTGTGTCTTGTTTATCAGTTCTGTGGTCCTCTAATACCATATATTTGCCAAACATTGGCATTACAGACACATAGAGTAACTGGTGCTAAACTAGCATATTTCAGGAGATGACTAAGGAGAAATCCCTTTTCAGCTGGAATCTTGCTGCTTGCCCTATAATATGCTGCACTTTATGTCAGTCAATCAGTGCGTGTACAGCGTCTCTAGGCTGTCCTCACTCCTCTCATCTGCTCTAATGTGCTCTGTAACCCCAGAATCCATGGTTTCTTCAGCTTCCACTGCCCCTCTCTTTTTCAGCATGTTCTCTATCCAGTTCCCACTGCTGTGGGTTCTCCCTGGGGATGAGCTAGGGACGGCTGAAGTGGATGAGGTGTGGACCTTCATGTTTTTGCCAGAGGTGATGAGCTCTCCGTATCCCTGCTGGTGGGCAAAGGCGTAGGCAGAGCGGCGAGAGCTGGTCCTGCGCACGCGCCTGAGGTTCTGCTCCTGGGGGCCTTGCCTCCTGGTGGCTTGCTGGAGCAAACGCACCTGCAAGGAGAACAGAGTAGGTATTAAGGGTGTAAATACCCAGCCTAACAACAATTCAATGCAATTACAATTCTTTAAGAAGCGATTCAATGAAACTCAAATTTCTTTGTGATTAAATTTTTTTCCTGAATATGCAAATGTCTCTGGTGGACTGACAAAGATCAGAGACCACCCTTCATTTATTTAATTTCCAGTCAGTCATTAATACAAGTTATGCATTTTTCAGAATCATGAAAATGTAGTGTGTCCACCCTCTGTCTTTATTACTGCTTCCATTCTTTTGCAGTTTTTTAAAGAAATCTGCAGAGATATTTTTCTACACCTCCAGAGTTCAGTCTTAGAAGTCGGTTGGATTTTCTGCTTCTCATGATTCCAAACATATTCAGTGATGTTAAAGTTTGGGCACTGTGGTGGTCAGTCCATTGTTCTGAGAACACCAACAGTTTCTATACTTGATTTGTAATTTTTTCTTTTTGTCTATTTTTTTCTCTCAGTAAGAGATTCTTGACAGCTACACATCTTTTCAGACTCATAGCACTGAGTTGTCTTATCACAGTTGAAGAAATGCCTGCAGATTTTTAGTGGAGCTTTATTTTCTTCTCTCTCACAAAAATAAATGTGCTGTTTATCTGATCTGTGACTACTTTAGTGGCTTATTGTTGTTGTGAATCACAATTTCTCTGTATCTTTTGTTGGTAAACAGTTTTGGAAACTTACTTTTTCCAATTATTATCCTTTGACTCTCATTTTGCAAGTGGATCCTTTTACATTTAATCTCATCAAAAATATCTAGAAAAATAAGTAACTTGTACTTAATGGTCGTTTAGACTGGCAATTAAACAAATGAAGGGTGGTCTCTGACTTGTGTACAGTACAGTTTTTTTGTTATTCTTTTTGTCTAGCCTGAGAATTTTATTTTGAATTTGAGCATATACTCATTTTCAAATCTTCAAGTGTACACATACTGAATATTATTACAATCGAATACTCAAAATCTATGCAGATGAAATATCACATCCATTACCTATTATAAACATCTAAAATACAGAATACTAATGCAAGTGAAAACAGCCTGACAGATGTTGAAATGGTTAAAAAAATAAATAAAAATCACAGAATATCAGGATATCCACCTCATTAAATATTCTACACGGTGATTTTTATTCTAATACTTGCTTTGTCAGTCTGTGTAGGATGGAGGTCTGTCTTGAGGAAGCGCATGGCCACCACCGGCATTATACACACCACTGTGGTGAGCAGAATGACAAGCCACACACTCTTCTGATTCAGAGCGTTCCGCGCTGTGCCTGGAACGAATCACAAATGACACATGACAGATGCCTTGGGAGGTCTCCAGTAATCAGCAAGCTAGTGGTGTAAATATGGAAATAATAAACAGGATACACCTAAATTAGTCAGCTTTCACTGTTGCTGCACTTACCAACAAAAGGGAACTGGCTTGGAAATATTCTGAAGATGCCATCACTGTTCATTGCAAACAGTATAGCAAAGTATACAGCCAGGCTACCCCATATAAAAAAGTGGTTCACTGCAGTCCAGTAGTTTGTGTCAAGCCCGATCTGAAATAAAAATAATTTCTATAAAATTGGCAGACACCCAACAACCAAAGACTTTTTCCAGTACAACTGAATGGCTTATGTTTTAGACACTGTTCATGAGCCATAATACATCTAAAAGACAGAATAATGCACATGTTGCTGCTGGTCCAACAAAACCTTTTGTCTCCACTTTTGAAGTTTTTCTATTTTCAACATAGTTTGAAAATGCATGCTGCTCTTTACATTGTGTGTACATTTCATGATGAATGGACAATAGAAATGGCCCAGAATGACTCTGAAAAAAAGTACATTAGGTTAGGTGTGTTTTCACTTCTCCTGTAAAGTTACCATTTTGGAGATATGAGGTTGTGTTCTGACAGCAGCGATATAATGCTTCTCCACAGATTACTTTTATAAATGAAAAAGGGTCATTGAAAATAAACAGTTACCTGGACACTAACTACGATGACCAGTGAGGTTGCTATAGTAACAGCGAAGGACTGCTGATCGGAGATGTGGGATCCGTCATCTCTCACAGCACAGAGGAAGGCCCCATATGGGATAAAGAAGAGGATAAATGAGGTGCAGACTCCCTGCAGTGTACAGGTGAAGAACTTACGTTTGTTAAATAAAAGGTTAAGCTGCCCAGGTCTGTACAGGTTTGGGTAGCGCAGACTGTACTGCTCATTCACGTCCTGTTGGAAACAATGGAGATGTTTTGAGAATTATTCATTTTTCCTGATGGCTTTCACATTCGGGAGCTTTGCTTTCTCACCTGGTCAAACACACCCATAGCAAGAACAGGCAGTGAGGTGTAGACTATGTTGAATAGAGTGATGAACCACTGGTCATACACGGTCTTAGATAAGAAACAGAGTAAAAATGATTAGGCCCAATAAGCAAAATAAGAAATGTATTATGCTTAACTATAATGTATGTTGTTAATGAACAGAGCTTTTATTTTTAGACAAATTATTATTTCGGAATAATTTTGGAAAATTTCTATCGGCCTATTCATGAACAAAAAATGGGAGTTACAAGGTTCTGATGGTTGTCTGATTGTTTGCAAATTGTGATTCTGTTGTAAAGATTGTTGTTCATGGTATTTGGAGCTTACCTGAGCAGAGAAACCACACAGAAAGCCAAACCAGAAGTGCACCAGCGTAAAGGCAAAGTTCTTGTAGAAGAAGTAGCAGAGGAAGTTGCACATGCGGTGATAGGACCAACGGCCATGGACCAATAAGAGGCGCTGGAGGTAGCGGAACTGTGCAAAGGAGTAGTCTGAGGCCAACACAGCTTGCATGCCCTCTTGCCCACTGATGCCCACACCAATGTGAGCTGCTGGATTAAGCAGAAGTTCAACACACAAAAAGTCACAGTAGATATAGGTCATTTTTAATGAAAATCTGACTTCTGAATACACTGATATTTCAGAACACTGTCTTGTCCAGCATAGGCTTGGAAAAAAACTGAGATTTTTCTGTTCAACAATGCAATTGCAGTTATATGATTATTCTCTATGAATTAAGCTCCATGCCTTTTTTGCCAGGCTCAACCATTTATTTTGGGTTTAGGATTAAACACTGAACAGTGTGCCAGACTACAAGTTCACAAGCACCTACTAGGTTAAATTTGCCTCATTAAAACTTAAGACAACATGGAACAATGTAGGATATAATTGAAACTGCAGCCCTTTCACTCTCTCAAATTGTGATTTCAGTATAAGAATTATTAACAGAAGCTGTGTGTGGACAGTTTGTCATGGACTTCAATTTCCCTCTCATTTCATATCATGACTTCAGCTATTGCCAAAAAACATGAATATATAGCAACAATGAATTTTAAAAATGTAACTAATAACCATTCTGAAATGTGGCTATACTCTTACAGTATTAATGTCTAATGTCAATGTGCATAATCAGTAAAATCTTACTCTTGATCATACTGACGTCATTGGCTCCATCCCCAATGGCCAGGGTCACAGCTCTTTTGTGTCTCTTGACCAGCTCTACCACCTGAGCCTTCTGCAGAGGAGTGACCCTACAGCAGATTACAGTCTTACACAGGCATGCCACATCCAACAGAATCTGCTCAAGGTCAGCCTCCAGCGCATGGGCCTGCAGGTGGGAGATCAGATGGATCCTAAATGCCATGTTATCAGTAAATAGCTAGCTTACCACAAAGCAAGTATAGTGCTTAAACATGTAGCCACATAGACAACAAAGAGATGAAATGTTTGCAATTTTAATGCAATATAGGTTTTACTCATATAAAGATTTGATATGAGGTCATAGAAAGGCTAAACAAACAAAATGTTATAGGACTAGACACATTATCCATCAGCTCCTGAACTAGCCTTTAGTTAGCTGTACACAAACTATTCCAGTGTGCTTCTTTTTTCTGTAAGGAATCCATTCAATTTCACTCTGATCATTCAGAAAAGGTACACCATCCATCCATCCATCCATCATCTTCCGCTTCTCCGGGGTTCGGGTCGCGGGGGCAGCATCCTAAGCAATGAGGCCCAGACCTCCCTTTCCCTAGCCACTTCCACTTGCTCCCTGGGGGGGATTCCGAGGTGTTCCCAGGCAAGCTGGGCGATATAGTCACGCCAGCGTGTCCTGGGTCTTCCCCGGGGTCTCCTCCCCGGTGGACTTGCCTGTGACACCTCCCAAGGGAGGCGTCCAGGAGGCATCCTAACAAGATGCCCGAACCACCTCAACTGGCTCCTCTCGACGTGGAGAAGCAGCGGCTCTACTCCGAGTCCCTCCCGGATGACCGAACTTCTCACCCTATCTCTAAGGGAGAGTCCAGACACCCTGCGGAGGAAACTCATTTCGGCCGCTTGTATTCGCGATCTCGTTCTTTCGGTCATTAACCAAAGCTCATGACCATAGGTGAGGGTGGGAACGTAGATCGACCAGTAAATCGAGAGCCTTGCCTTATGGCTCAGCTCTTTCTTTACCACAACAGACCGTTAAAGAGCCTGCATCACTGCTGACCCAGCACCAATCCGCCTGTCAATCTCCCGCTCCCTTGTACCATCACTCGTGAACAAGACCCCGAGATAATTAAACTCCTCCACTTGAGGCAAGAGCTCATCCCCGACCCAGAGAGGGCTCTCCACCCTTTCTCGCCTGAGAACTATGGCCTCGGATTTGGAGGTACTGATCCCCATCCTGGCCGCTTCACACTCGGTTGTAAACCGATCCAGCGAAAGCTGAAGTTCACGGCCTGATGTCCCCAATAGGACCACATCATCTGCAAACAGCAGCGATGTGACCTTGAGGTCACCAAACCGGACACCCTCCATCCCCCAGTTCAGCACCCATACTCTTTTAATATGGAGCATCTGTGAGCCTGAAGAGTACATTTTCTTTTCAATTTTAAAATCTTTGTCTTTGAATTTCAAATGAAATCTATTCTGGGAATGCAAACAGACATCGGAATCATTTTCAATTCAATAAAGTTTGAAAAGGATTTGCAAATAATCGTATTCTGTTTCTATTTATGTTTTACACAACGTCCCGACTTCATTGGAATTGGGGTTGTACATTTTACAAAGTTTACTGCATTTTTAGCCCTACAGAAACAAGTGTTCTGTTTCTCTGTATTGCTAATGCAGGTTGATGTATTCCCAATTTCTACATTTTATAAATGTTTATATATCAACATCAGTACCATCAGCAGCAGACATGTGCATGAAAAAAATGGACATCTTTTTCTTGGTCTAGCTGCAGTACACCACCCAGCAGTAGTCACACCAAACAGCATAGGGCTCCTTACCAAACTATGTCCATTGATGATCAAAGCACATTCTGCAATGATGGTTTCCTCAAACACAGAGTCACTGGCATACATATCCGTTTTTCCAACATCCTGGCTACTGCTAAATCTCTCTCTGCTGGGACCCATGATCCTCTCTTTGGCATTTCTGAGCATGAAACAATAGCAAAGGTTTTAAACACATTCTAAATGAAACACAAAATAAACACATTCAGAAAAACTAGATAAAATACAGAATATATGGCAAATTGCTGATTAAATGAATACACGTTTAGCTAAATATACAGTTTAAACAGTTTTTACCTGAGTAGCAGAGACACTATAAATGTAAACATGAATAACCTTTTATTAGAAATGCTTGGTTTTACAGGCAAGAAAATGTATTGTTTGTAAATTATGTTTCTTTGAATTTGCTGGTAAACGACACAACTCAGTTAAGATATCCAAATCATGCTGTGTGCTGTGGTAGTCAGGTATAAGTGTTCACCTGTAGCCAAGAAACTAAGTTAAACCTGATACTTGATACAGCATTGAAGGGATTGTTTTAAATCCAGTAATATGAAGACCATTCAATCAGCAGACCATGTGCATTGCATGTGAAGCCTGATTATTAACATTCTTAATAATTAACTGAGTGTAAGCTGTTACTTGAGCTCTTGCTGAACTTCCAGCATGGTGTGACTTGAGATAATGAACACCTCGTTCATATCATCTCTCAGCATGTTGCAGGAGTAACCAATGTTCATTGCTGTCTCTGCAAACATAGAAGACACAGCTATGGGGAAACAGCTATGCTACCTTAAGCAATAAAAGTGTACAAAAGTGTACAAAGTCACATTGGGATCTACAGTTATACCTTCATTCTATATACACAAAGAAATACTGAATTTTACTCTTAGATTAGAAATTCACTCCAATGATCAAATTTACTCCTATTAGAAATTCACTGTTCATTTACTGTTCATTCTTCTTTACAATGCAGTAATACAAACCACATCGACACTTAATACTGTCCGATTTTACCAGCTAAACAATTTGGTAGTCAGGCACTATTGCATACCATCCATCACCACTTCTCACCTAGTTTGTCTCCAGTGAGGACCCAAATTTTGATATTGGCCAGGGTCAAACAGCTAATAGTTTCTGGTACTCCTTCTTGTAGTTTGTCCTCTATGGCTGTGGCTCCAAGAAGCTTCAGAGAGAAAAGAGACAAGAAACATATTCCACTGTTCCAACACACTCATACTGCCAACACATCCAAGTAATGTATATATAGTCTACTACACATTCATCTGCACTTAAATTATGTTCAACATGCACACACACACACACACATACACTATGCAGATCCACATACTGCACACCCACCCACACACCCACCCACTCACGCTGCCCATGCATCTGCTCTCACCATCAGGCCCTGCTCCACCTCCTCATACAGAGCTCCCAGTCTTTCCTCTCTGTTCTCCAGTGCTGCACTGGCAAACAGCAGTTTCTTCATCCACTCATCAAACATGTCCTCATCCAGATCTTTATAGGCCAGTGCCAACGTCCTCAGACCCTCACCAGCAAACTCCTACAGCAAGCACACATTGAATAAAAGGATTGAAACATTCCAAATGAAACTTACAAATTAATTATCTCCTGTTAAATATTAGATGCTATGGTTTTTGTGTCCTGGCTGCCTTTTCAAGGAGAAACACATTCTTTCTGCATTTTCATGTGCATATCTCCAGATGGCAATAAATTTTTTAGGCACAGAAATCGGTAGTACATCTACCTGGATTAGCATTAAAGTGAAATAAAACATCAATTTGAAGAGGGTTAAAAATACAGTAAAATGAACGAAATGCAGATATTTCTGTACAGTAGCCCAGCATCAACTAAACATTCTGCCCTTCTGGTGTAATACTTATACTTATGTAATACTATCAATACTTATCTGCCAATACCAAAACAATTCCAATATGATCATTCAGCTCTAAAAATAATCTTAAAGCAAAAAACGAAACCTTTTTGCTTTTCAAAATTGGTTCATGTTCAACTATCATAAAATATTCAAACAAAACAAATGACAGCTGGCATTTTCAAATAGGGAAAATAAATAAAAGCTGAAAAAGTTATCACAAGGGTGTCAGCAATTAGCTTGTTCTGTGTCTTGTTTTTTATCGGCTCATTAGAGCACAGTTCATGTCCATCTTTTGCTTCTGCAACATCAAAAATATTCTCCAGTAAAGTGAATGGAGTCTGATTGCTCTGTGAGAAACCACAGCGTGGAATAAATAAGAGACACTGATTGACACAGTGAGTGAATACAGACACCACTGTGCTTAGCCAGGTCTTAAATTTATTTTTAGCATAAGCTGTTTCATGAGAAGCCCAGTGTAAATGTACAGAAAGTTGCTGATTTTAGACAAGAACAGACACTTACAAACTATCTTCAAGAAAAATCAATAAGATAACAATAAGTTAATCCGCTACACAGTGTTCAGCAGGCTGAAACAGAAGAAGGCATTAGGATGAACTCACGTTTAGATGTTCTGAGGTAGTGTACATAAGCTCTTCATTGGCGGGCTCTAGCCTGTCAAAGATTATTGTGTCTGCTCCTTTAGAGTAAAGTTTCAGCTGCCCCTTTGGATTTCTCACTGCACAAAAGACAAATGACCACAATATTCTAATTGTATTTAAAAACTTAAATTTAATACAATACTGTAATGTACTTTTTAAATGTAATTTTGGACCATTTCAATCGGCCTGTTGCTCATGAAGTGTAAATACGATGTTAATGGCAGATTTTTAAAGTGGTGTACAACACAGGCGTCCAATATTATTTGCAAAGGGCCAGGGTGGCTGCAGGTTTTCATTCCAACTCAGCAGGAACTCACATGACCAGTCACTTGAAGACTGACCAATTGATCAAAGAAGTAGAATCAGGTGTACTTCTGCTTGTTTGGAATGAAACACTGTAGCAACACTGGCCCTTTGCAGATAAGATTGAACACTCGTGGTGTATAAGGTTATGATATGACAATGACAGTATGTTAAGCCTTGCCTGTTAAACTTGCATAGAAATATTAAAATACATCTAATTAATGAAAATGCTACTGTGTATTTGGATAAATTAAACATGGCTCACCAATAACACTCATTCTCTTGCGGACATTGTTAAAATCCAGTATGGCCAGGAGCTGGTAGGTGACAGGCTGGCCCATCTCATACAGAGTAATGGTCTCTGGTGTTCTGGCTCGAAATACGAATCCAAAGTTGCGAGCTGCCGTGACTAAAGCTCCTTCATCTGGAGATTGAGCCTGATATACCAGCTCCCCTGGGACAGATTGCAGTGGGACAGGTTTCAAAAAGAGTTCAGGAGATCGAACAGGCCAACTTTGTCCTGTTCTAACAGTGATTCCAAAGATAGATCTGATGCCTCATGAAAACCTCTGAACAGCACAGGAACCGATTAACACTAAATGAAAAGAAAAACAACACTGTTGCCTTTAATGTGTACCTTCGCTCCTCTCTTCAGGCATGACTGTGTGACACAGAGCAAGCAGTCTGAAAAATTCCTGCACCAAAGGCTCCTCCAACTTAATAGCCTCCACGAGGCTGCTGTCATGGAAACGAAACTTCCTGTCCATCAGTGGGTTGAAGGAGAAATCCACACATGGTGTTTTCTGGGCAGTGAGAGTAAGAGAGAGGTGTGACTCAGTAACCCTTCATCAGTTCCCTAGTTCTAAAAATGTTTCAGGCAATTCTTGCAGACATTATGGCCCATTTGAATACTACCTCTGTAATATCCACTTTGTGTCCAAACTCATCGTAAACATCACCTACACACAAATGAAAAACCAGTTAGTGCAATAAAGCAGCAACAACATCATTGTAAAAAAGGTGTTATATTATGCTTGTGAATCTATGAAAATTATGGGGAGCATATTCTCACCATAAGTATTTCCATTGATGGAGCATTTACTGAAGACCATAATGTTCTGGGTGAGTGTGCCTGTTTTGTCTGAGAAAATGAACTCAACTTGGCCCAGCTCCTCATTCAGGGTGGTGGTTCGAGCTTCAGCTGGAGTGTCCTTACGACTGTAGTACATTTTCCGATCCCAGTTTATGAAGTAGCTGTGGCCTAGACGTAGGACCTCAACACTACACAGAACAACAGATCAGGTTAGCAGTTAAAATGATAGATTTTCTTTCCATCCATAGGGGTCAACAGTTAATTATGTAATTACATTTACTTACACAGTGAATTATGTAATGTAATGTAATGGATTTACAGTCTGTATGCAAAGATTGGAGGCTGCATTTTAAACTTTTTCCTTGTTTATTCTGATGTTAAATGTGAATGTTTAAAAAAATCTGCATAATTCAATGGTTGAAATGTGAATAAAGTTATTCAGAGTGGTTTGAAGTGAAATGGTTCACTGTAGAGAAACCGACTCTGATTTCTTTGCAGTGATGTGTAATAGGAACCAGGGGTCATCATGTCTATAATATAAATACAGCTATTTTATTAACTATCCAAAACCACCAGTGAACCTGTAAGTGCCCTCTTTATATGTAATATAAAAAATGTCTCAGGAATCAGGAACCGTATTTGTAACTATTTAATGTGATGACTTTTTGCAATGTAGCTTTTAAAGGCACATCACTAACATTATCAAAGTCAAATCATAACAAATATCTACTATTCTGATAGAAGTGATATCAAAGTGAGATCTGCTTGCTTTAGTGGGCATTTGTATGTAGGGGCCAGCTTGTGGTGTGTAATCACAATGTATGACATTAATGTTAAGCTCAAGTTTAAACATGGATAATTAAAGCTTTTAACCAGCATTGTGGTAACATATTCTTTCACTTACATGTCGTAGTTTTACAGCGAGTCCCTCAGAAAAGACTAACAATTAAAGCTTTTTTCTGAATATTCCTGGAGGAATCTGATGAGGGCAGCGTCCAGAAGTTTTGTATTATTAAGTAAATTAATCTTTCTTTTAAGAAGCTTATAACAACAACAACAACAACAACTGTGATTTGGGTGTAGCAGATGCTGTAGATCATCTTGAAAAGTTAACAGACTAGAGAATAGTCCATTGTGAGAGAAATAATATTGTAATAAAAACCTGAAGATTTACACAGAATATGTACTATACAAGAGTGGCAAATATTTGTATTGTTTTTGTTATTTGCCACTTGTCATATTTGTCAAAATATTTTATTATTTTAAACAGACATTTTGCCTTACCTTTAGGCCTCTCCCCCTTGTAAATATCTAAGAAAGGGTTGCAACAGCCTGTTGCACCTATTGCGTTTTTGTCATCAGCAGCTATAGCAACTGCAATTTCTAAGGGTTAACTGTGATGATCTAAAGCAGGGGTGCAAACTCCGGTCCTGGAGGGCTGGTGTCCAGCACAGTTTGGTGATCTACCGCTCAGCCACACCTGATTATACTCATCTGTTAATTGGCAGGTTTAATGGGTGTGTGAGTAGGGAAACCTCCAAACTGAGCTAAACACCAGCCCTCCAATACTGGAGTTGTGCATTCCTGATCTAAAGCAAGCTGCCTTTAACTATGATCACATAATGGTTTACAAAGTGTCAGAACTGCTGTGCTGTACACTATGAGCAAATCTCACCTCACATAAAGAGAGATGGGAACAACAGTGTTGAGAATGATGATGTAAGACCAGAAAGTGAGGAATCCAGAAAACACAGCACTGCTTAGGAGTTCGTCCCATAGCAAGTACGCCCAGAAGTTTCTGCCCACTCTCTGTTCCCAGATAGTGTTCCCAATAGCCAGGATGATCCCCATGCAGATGAGAAATCCAAAAATCTAGAAAACAAAGTATCTACAATTACACTTTCTTTACTGTTCTTACATTTTCGTATAAGAACATGTCTCAGCTTGCATCCTCCCTCAGAAACCAGCAATAACCCTTCCTGTAAAATACTTGTTTATTGTTTCTTTTCAGCAGCAGCTTTTAGTTTCTCTCGCAGACATAACATGACCTCATGCTTAACAGTATGAGTAATTCACATGCAGACATGAAGACAAAACCCAGCATGAAAAGTGAAAGAGAAGACATACTCACCCACAGTACCAAAGTGTTCATCAGCCTGTCAATGCTGGTCCTTTTGAATTTTGTCCTCCCACAGTTCTGCATCAGCTTGGTTTGGAGCCCTTATAATAACAAAGGCCGGGTTGAAACATACAAACAACAGCATGCAATTTAAAATGTGCACAATGCATCTGCAGCTAAGCCGGTTCGGGGACAAATAAAGGCACAGAGAGTAACATCCATTTATAGCCATTAAATATTAAACATATGGCTGAAGGACAACATAACTGTGAAACATTTTTCGCTCAGCTCAGTAGAAGGGTAGCCAAGCAATCAACTTCAATAAAGCCATTTTGCTTACGGTTACTTAAAGGATGACAAAAAGGAAATGTACCAGCAAAGATGACCATGCCAAAGCACCACTCAGTGTTTCTGAGCATACAGCCTCTCAGCAGCATTTTCTCGTTGTCCAGAGAATACTTATTGTCCTTCCAGTACAGAGTCCCAATGAATTTGTCCAGCTTATTATTGGGAGGCTCACATACAACTTCTCCTGAAGATACAACAGCATGGAAGGAAACAAAAAGGTTTGAAGTTAAAACACCATTTTTTTATTAAATGTGTTTTCCCCATCCTACATATGTGTGGTTTCTGTCAAGAAACACCTACTCTATCATTTAAAAGTTTGGAATCATTTGTCATACTAAAGATAGTTGTAAGACTGATATTATTTCAGGTTTTTGAGAGCAACAATAAATTATTAAATGATAGGTAGATAAATAGATAAATGATAAGACATTTTGTGCTCTGCTAAGAATTCAAGCCAGATTAATATTTTTAAATAAGCAAAAAAAAATGTAATAAGCTATAAAATTATACAACTCATTATAGCCATGAGCTGACAATTCCTAATGCCAATTTCCAAAACAAAAACAGTTAAGGCCTAACAAGTTAATTAAGGTCTGAGACTTTACAAGTTGAAGGGTGTACAGACTTTTGTACATTTTTATGTTCAACTGTATAACCATATTACACAATGTGTATAGTGATGCTCATATTTTTTGTATCATCAAACATAAACACATACATGCACACATAGATACAACTGCACATGTGAATACACACAACTGAGCATTAGTAATACATAAAAGAACTATATGTACAGCTTTTCGGCGTTTTCATGTCCTCGCTACTTTAAGTGATAATGCTCTGAACTGACCTTTAAAAAAACAGCATAGTCTGCAATCAAAATGTCTGTTTCATATTTAGGACCTTAAGGCCTCTAATTTACAGCTCACAGCAGAAATGTATTCTTCTTCAAACTCAAGAGGACACTCAGAAACTGATTGCTGCAGCTCCTTCAGACCAACCCAAGGTTACAACTGCCAACATTGGAGACAAGCACAACAATTAATCCAATCAATGTGGCGTGTTTTATGTGAACTCATGTTGAGTACTTGTTTGTGATGACAGAGCACTATTCATGTTGTTGAAATAGCTTTACCATTGAAATCCGCAAGCTTAGCAACGTCTGCTCCAAGGTCTGAGGTTACAGTCAAAGCCTGGCGCACCTTCAAGTTTGTCTCTCTGTTAGAAGCAAAATCCAGAGACAAGCTTTTTAAGGCAATGGACTATTGAGACTATAATAATTATAAAGCAGATGCTGTTAGAACATTCAATTCTTCCTGCTCATTATCCCATTTTAAACAAGAAGAAATATAACAGGGATTTCTTTAGCCCCTAGAAATTCATGAACCACCAACTGGTCAACACTTCTATTAGACTACCCACCCATGTCACTTAAACTCATTACTTCACATTGTTTTCTACTGCTTGCTGCTGATTGATAAGCCTTTGGATGTGGACATCTGTCCTACAGACATGCCCTTACCCATCTAACTCTGCTGTCTCGATATAGCACAGCCCATAAGGCTCACTGCTGGAAAGCAGGAGCACGTCAGCCTGTCCAGACCACAGAGGAGAGAGGAGAGAGTGAACAAATCAATCAAACACTAAGAACACTGCTGAGAGTCTTCTTCATAGCAATTCGAGAGTCCTTGGTGGCCCGCATAAATGTTACAGTAATAGTAAGCCCAGACACTATTTGATTTCATTTATATTTTAAGCAGCAGGGAATATAATGTAAAATATTAAAAATGTTGACACCAAACTAGAGTGTTACATTATACATCTAGTAAAGTTTGAAAAAATATAAAAAACTGCTAAAAAAAACAGCTGATTTTACATTTATGATCCTTCTGAGAGGTAGTCAGACGTTCCTCTTCTACATAACACAGTTGGCATTGTAATTGTCACATAAGGAAGTTTAAGGGCTATTAAACTCATCAGTTCAGTGTTATTGTGGCAGATAAAAAATAGTTTAGCAGGTCAATAACACATTGACAACTCCTGAAAGGACCATTTTGAATGAACAAGCAGATTAAATAACTCTTACCAACAAAACAGATTAGAGACTCAGACTAAAGCTAGTTAATGTTATGGACAACATTAGATATGTCAGTATGGATACAATTTAGATTTGTCATCTTTTACAGGAGGTATTTCAGCAAACCTCCAAGAATGCAAAAGATTGCACGAATATAGGAGTATTAACATTTATCTTCAAGCAAAACCTTTGAATCACACAGTGATTCACAACTGTCCAGTCTTGTTTAATCTGATTCATTTATTAAGCTTGCAGCAATGTCAGCAGCTAAGCTAAGAAAAGCTAACTTAGCTAGCTAACTGATCTCCACAGGCCACTCTAAATTCATCAGGCCATACATTTGACACCTTTGACGACACTGCGTTTGCTAGATTATCTTTCACTCACTTTGTCACTCAGAGTCAGAAAAAGTGAGACTGTTCAAGTGGGAGCACAGAGTTCTTTAGAAGAATCTTTATGTGGAGATTCTTTAAACTTTAAAATCATTCTTGAAACTCTTCTCAGTTATAAAATTTGTTCTTTAAGATTCTGAAAGGCTCTTTAGGAAATCAGAAATCGTTTTTTTTGACACAAGCTTTAGCCAAGATTAGAATTGTCCAATTTACTTTGAAAGGGAAGAAACTCCATAGACCCTGGAAAGTTATTCATAGAGCCTGATTTCATAAATGCATGTTTGCCCACAAAACCAGCACTAACCTAACTAGAAAGCAATCACAGATATGTTTTCATAGCACTTTGAAAGTTTCAGCCTTGAAATGAAAGCCTAATGAAAATTCACTGAAAACTGAAAATGAAAAATGAAAGGTTAAATGAAACTTACAGCAACAAACTGGTTGTTCTCAAGTTTTATAATGTCACCAACTCTAACATTCATCCATTTTTCTTTTTGAATCCTGTAGAAAAAATAGAGGCAACAGATGTCTTCTATCCAACTCCATCATGCTTTTTCTTTATATCTTATGCAGAAAAGTAAAGAACACGGCCAAACACTATAAAGAACGATTACTTACTTTCCCTTGATGAGTACCTGAGACTGGCGAGTGTTGACTTGTTGATCACTTTTATGGCGGAACTGAAATACAAAGAGCACCAGACAGAGTAAGATTAGAGAACTGAGCTGAACTACAGTGAGAACTGACTGCTCGTCTGTGATAAAGCTATAGAGGGTAAAGCAGTTCTCCCAAATCATTCACAAATGTACTGCAATCACAGTCTGGCTGTGTAGCTTTTAAATTGTATTTTTGTAGCGTTCTGATGAATTTGGCAGGAGAGGGGCTGAATGGGCCTGTGAGCATCTCAATTGATTTATTAACTGATAATGATAATTTCTTAATGCTTTCTAAGCACAGCAGTCCAACTCCTTTCATTTACAATAGGGGAAGTTTACAAGATGAAGTATAACAGCAAGTATTGTAATCAGAATTGTAAAGAAGGTAATTGATATGTTGAATGCTGTCACTAGGCTTGTTGCTTATCATGCGAACAGCAGAGATCCACAAATGCAGGATTTCTCAATCCCAGTCCTAGGGACCCCATGGTCTGCACATTCTTTTTTTCCCCTCATCTAGAGCAGGCATGTCAAACTGAGGACCTTCATGGCCAAAGTGTTGCAGCTATTAGTGTTTAACCTCATCTAACACTCTGAATTCAGTTCATTAAGGCCTTGCTGATTAGCTGATGAGCTGAATCAGGTGTGTGTAATGAAGCACCGTGCTGAAATGTGCAGTGTTTGGGCCCATAAGGACTGCAGTCTGACACGTGATACAGAATAATTAACAAGGCCCATGTGTGCTGGGTCAGGTTTGCTAGATAAGAGTTCGGGGTCCCCAGGTCCCCAACATTGGGACTCCTGCAGTAATTTATGATTTTCAAGTGGAAAGCAAAAATATTAAGCACATCCAAGTAATATTTTGAGGACAAGCTTATTAAAGCATTATTCAGGAAATCCTAATCCTAACTGAATCTGGGTCATTTTCTTTTTCTTTAGCCCATCTGTCTTTTACATTGACAACTTGCATACAAACAATGAAATCCACAATATGATATTACTTAGTATGTTAGCATGCAGAATAGATGCTTACATAGTCATCAGTAGCATCTTTTACAGCGGTGATAGTCAGTACCAATACCAAAGGCACAATGGTAGTGAACCAGGACAGAGAGGAGATCTCTGGAATTAACTGCAAACACAAAAGCAACATCATTTCAGCTGTACTATAAATGTAACAGCTACTATATGAAACAGAAAAAAAACTTTATATGACTTTCTTATTTAGTTCTTTATTCTAGTTGTGAGGGAATAATATACAGTAGGCGCTGATGTCCAGCATAATTTGGTGATTTCTCTGCTCAAACTAGAAATACACCGACACTACTTTCTCCTTCCTGATACAGATACCTGATCCTCAAGTATCTGCCAATACCAATAACAGTCCTAACTCTAGGTAACCTAGGTACTCAATAGGTGCCGAATCATTTTGATATTTATCATTCTACTTTTTAAAGGTTTTATTTTGGTACAAGCAGTGTTCTGTGTCACAAATAAAAATACTAAGCCTAAATAAATAGCATTTGCATTTTGTACACTGTAAAAATACTGCAATGTTTTTAAACTTAAACAGTAAGTAACTCCATTGTGAGTTCATCAAACTTCTGATATTAAGGTTACTGAAGAATAATTTGTTTTACATTCTGTTGGACTCAAATGACCTCAATATTCAGTTAACCAGGTTATAATTTTAAAAATGATCCTTTTTTAAAGCTAAAATGGTGTAGCATTTTAACTACAACTTGTCTCAAGTGTAATATTACTGCACACCACAGACATGTTTGCTTCAGTTAAGCTCACTAATTAGCCCTATACCTAAAATGAGAAATCACAAAACTGTGCAGTGAACCAATCTCCCAGAACTCACTACTGTAATTCTAATAAAAATGGCACAGTCTGTAAAAAACTCCTAGATTTACCTGTAGAATCAGCAGTACTAAGAAGTAAGCATTGGCAAACCGCTGAAACTGCTCAAACAGGTTTATGGGTAGAAAGGTGTAGAACGTATACTTTGCTGTCTTGATGTGATTGTCCTGAGGAAGAACATCACATTACAATAATTCACTCACAACACACAACTGTATTGCACACAACTGCGACATTAATTTATGATGGTTCTGTCACTTTTGCTTATCTGATGCATTATTTCAAATGCACAGGAATAAAGACCCCTTGAATCATCAGCATCTAATCGCTGGCTTTTTATTCATCATAGAGATTGAAAACAATAATTTACATCTGTCTATAAATCACTAAATCTAAATCAATCACTGCATTTATTGTCTTTATTGTAAGGAAACAGTTACTTACAGCATAAGTGAACCTTTCGTTGTAGTCACGGTCGTTGGCTTTAACATGGCGTTCTTCCTCTTAAATAAAACAGACAGTTGTTCAAAAAAATGGCACATGATTAAAATTTCAAGAACATGTTCATAAAGTTCCAAACAATTTCATGTCAAGCAGAAGATACACTGTACCCAATGCATTCTTAAATAGTTCTTCAAAACTTTAGTGCAGGTAGTCTCACAGTATTTCACATCTAATCCTGTAGAGGTTGTTTGTATACTGGTGGATGCATTTGCACTTTATCAGTATTTCACCTAATTCAGTTACACTGCAGTGCGAAAAGGTGAGGGCCGAGGAATTCAATACCAGGTTCAATACTATCAGAGCAGCTACAGTCAGTTTCTGTTTTGTTGCTATAAATTCCTCTACACCAGCCATATGAAAGGGATAAACCCTGCTCAGTCCAGAGTCAGCAATGTTTATACATTTTAAAACCTTTTCACTTTTTTCATCACAAGCATCAAGTCATAACCAGCGTAGCATAGCAGATCTCCTCACAATTGTATGGCAGCAGCACAAATCCAGAGACTGCTGGTGAAAAACATCTTAACCCTCTGATATTACTGAATGCTTCGAAGAGCAGCAGGGAAAAATACGAAAAAAGAACCCTGTTGTCATTCCTACCCACAGTCTAATTTGCATGTTGACAAATGGCATGTGGTTAGAACATGAATCCGTGTGAAAAGAAATACACCAGCTTTTTTTTATTTTTTATTTTTTTACCAAATCTCTGTCTGCTGTCTGGAGCTATATTGCATTACTATGCACAATCTTTTCAGTGTGTTTCCTTTTACTTAGAATTTGAAACAAGTACCCACTGGTTTCTTTATAGGGTGTTTTCAGGGTTTTCTTTTCTTGTAGTTCAGAATTACTATTCAGAATTATGGTCTGTGGTCATTAGGGGTGTAACAATTCATATATTTTCTAGTACAAAAAAATTTTAAATTCTGAGGTCAAGATTTAAATGTTGCATTTTGTGTTAATGTTTTATTTCATAGAGGTCTCATTCCATGCTATGCAGTTTGTGCTGAATAAAAAAAAATCTAACTGAAGTCCAATAGAAGGCGCCTGCCACACCACTAAATACCACACTGTACAATCTAATGGTGAAATCCATTCACTGGAATAAGAGAAGAAAACTATTTTCATTAGTTATGCTGAAAGAAACATATTGAGTGTGTTCAACAATTTTGCCTTTTTGAGTTCATGAAGCTGCAGTGTTTAATTTAGTACAGTCCTGTTTGCAGTTTTAAGTAAAATCACTGTTCATAATAGATTTACTGACACTGAATTATAACTGAAACTGAAATTTATGGTTGATGATGGACAAATACAACATTTAATATTCAATTTCTAAAAAAGCATTCAGTCTTTCTATTAATTTGCATTTTTAGATTTGCTTTCAAAATAACTTCTAAGTGTCTTGCAGGCAAAAGCAGTCAAACACCAAATCTCTTCAGCACCAGGTAATAATGCTTATTTTATAAGAGAACTGGTGCAGAATGGCTGATAAAGTGAGTGTAAAGCACAGCATGTGTGCATTTTCTGCATGCTTCAAGTGGCATGCCTGTCAACTCCAGCAATGCAGATGACTCAAATATTATTTCAGTGTCACGGCTGCACTGAGTGTGGTACATCACCCAAAAAACATCTGCTCAGTGGTCGTCCCTTTCCACTTGAAAAGGCAGAGTGTGGGGTTCATAAACTACAGCAACATATAAGCTACAGTCAGTAATCGCAAGTGTACCTGTATGGTAGGTGATTCTGATAAAATGGCCACTAAGTGTAAGTACAAGTAGAAGATGGGAGCGGTGAGTCGAACACACCCAGAATTCTAGACATTCAAGTGTACATTATTAACCGTAAAAGTTTCAGATTCCATGTTCTTTCTAAAAATCTTATATTTTAGTTTTAGTTAAGAATTCAATATCAGATGGTATGACACAGAATCAAAATAATACATTTCAAAATAACGTTCAAATTCAATGGCATGCAACAAAAATGAACATTCAAACATTCAAAACTCCAGAAATAAATCAGAGACAGGTTCAGTTTATATATATAGATTATAGCAGTACAGCTTTAAATTTCAATACAAACTTCAAACATTCATTTGTTCTATTTTTTCAACTCTGCACTGAAATTATTACACCCCTGTTTAATGTGCTAAATATGTGGTTCACAGTGATTAGGTTAAAATGCTTGAGTATTCCTTCAAGCAGTGCTTAACCAGAGATACAGACGAAGAATTACTTTTAGAGACCTCGCTATCATCCTTTCCCAGCCCTCTTTTCATACCCTTCTATCCTCTCTTCTCCACTCCCACTCCCATATTCCCTTGCAGGTCTACCTTGTCCAGGCGCTTTGGAGCGCGGGTTCCAGAATCCTCTCCACGGTACTAACATCCACAGCCATCTCTGCGCCATTGCCTGTCTGCACTGTCATTCTTATACAGAACAAACAGGGTTCATACATCAATAAACCAATACAGGTTATGCTGAGCAGAACAGGCCAATTTCCATGGTAAATCACTAATGGGAAACTAATGGGAAGAGGTGCATATCTATGACCTCATACACTTTAATTTAGTTACGGGAAATAATTCCATATATCATGAAATGTCAAATCTCACTAAGACTTGATTTTGGTACAATTCAGCATTATTTCTAAATGCACTTATGTGGCAGAATTATTTGTACAATCGTGGAGTATAAACAATAAAAACAACAGCTTTTGGGGTATTCATGTTTGAGCCTGGGAATTTTATTATGTCCAAAAATGAGTGCACTGATAATTTTGCAATTTAAATTTGAATTCAAATCGATTGTAATATCTCAAAATCATTGCAGTTGAATCACCACTTTCAAAACAATGTAACATGAATCCATGCATTTTTCCCCCCTTCTAGTGAGGTCACTAAAGCCTAATCATACAAATAATCACCATGCACATTTAGATGTGTGGTGTCTCTGGTTCTCTTGGGCAGATAATTCCATTGATATTGAAATTAATTCAGTGATGTAGCAGATATTGCCTGCACTTGTGCAGCAGACAGAGACGTGCTACCCTAATTCACGGCTGTGGAATTCCATAGCCCAGGGGGCTTAAGGTAATCACCGTAAGACTACAGCTAATCATTTAATAGTTGTTAACAGCAGGTGGGATGCCTTTATAGTATAATCAGAATCAGAATCAGAATCAAGCTTTATTGGCCAGGTATGCTACACATACAAGGAATTTGGTTTTGGTTACAGGAGCTCACAGTGCACAGTATCAGACAGACATTCATGTATAGTGAATAAGATAAAATAAATACAAAATATAACAACATAAAATAAAATAAAACCTGCATTCCTACCATCACTCACTCAGACAGACAGACACACACACACACACACACATACACAGCCATAGTATAAGCCTTTATCATAGTAAAGGACATAGAAATATTTACTTAATGAATTCTTTCCTCCAAGCACATGCAAAAAGAGGCTCAACCAGAGAAGTGTGATAGAACACATGAAATACTCCAGCTGAGCTCCTACAAAATGAAGCTGAAATAAATTCTTCATGTAGACCTTAGGTGAATTTTAAGTGTGTAAAACAACACAGCATTTTGAAACACATACTGGGAAAAGTAATGTTCCTGTATTGATCCAACTAGCAAGCTGGGATCAAATCCTGCAGAGTCGTACTGCAGAGTATCACATAATAGCAATGTGCTTGGAACAAGAACCCAGTACAAGAGCATCTGAAAATCTGAACAGTGTTAAATTGCATCACAGTGTTACTGAAACCTCAAACCAGTGCCACTACGCTTTGATACCTCCCACCCCCCCACCCTTGGACAAGGTGAACATGAACACCTCACAACTCTCACAACACAATGCCTAAACAGTCAATGATTCTCTGTCCCAGACTATACAGCTAATCTGCAAGATGTTACTGTTTCCCCACAGAGCTCCTGTATAAAGCTATGGAAAGCTTGTCATATCTGCAGGGTTTGCCTCCGCCATAAAAACATTAATCATTTTTGGATCTACCTTGTCAACCACATTAGAGACCTTAAAGTCAACATGGATTGGAAATCATTTTCCAGTTTCTTTTCATACTGTGATGTATTTCAAAGTAAAACAGTACTAGGGAGGATCTCTGAGTTTGCTTAATGAGAGGTGGGAGTGGTGGGACAGGGAGATAACATGATATCACTGGCTAGTATTATTTTTCCCCACCTACTGGTTCACGATGTAATCAAAAATCAGAAGATGTTTTAGAGGAGAGCAAAAGCCATTACATTTAGATAAAAGATTATGAAAAAAAAGTTTTTGTCCTTTAAATAAGATGATACAATGAATTCTTCTTTCGGCTGCTCCCTTTAGGGTTCGCCACAGCGGATCATCTGCCTCCATCTTGCCCTATCCACTGCCTCCTCTACTTTTACACCAAACATCTTCATGTCCACCTTCACTACATCCATAAACCTTCTCTGAGGTCTACCTCTTCTCCTACTGCCCGGCAGCTCCATCTCCAACATTCTTTGACCAATATATCCACTATTCCTCCTCAACACATGTCCAAACCATCTCAACCTGGCCTCTCTGGCTTTATCTCCAAACTGCTCCACCTTCACTGTCCCTCTGATCTGCTCATTTCTAATCTTGTCCATCCTTGTCACTCCCAACGAAAATCTCAGCATCTTCATCTCCGCCACCTCCAGCTCAGCCTCCTGTCTTTTAGACAGAGCCACAGTCTCCAAACCACACATCATAGCAGGACGCACTACTGTCTTGTAAACAGATGATACATTGAATCCTGTTTAATAAAATCAGGGACATGAATTAACAAGGTACAAAGGTCAATTTTGATTTCAGGTTGACTTCTGCAAAGGTATCATTCAAAGCATATAAAACCACACGATATCCTTAATGCTTAATAGATTTCATTTTGTAATCAGACACAAACTCTCCATCAATACTACTCTGTTGAAAAAAGTGATACAATGAATTTAATTTATTCAAATGCGAACATTTCTACATAGATAAAGTATTTGCATTGATGCAAATTTTACCTACTTGTGGCAATAACTGTTGCTGTAATATCTTTTATTGCTGCAGAAATAAGGTACACATTTGAATAGAGTAAATTCAATTAATTATTTTTCAACATAGTTTCCACTTTGTAAAAAAAACAAAAACAAACAAACAAACAAAAACAGCACACAAACACACATCACCCACACATATGCGAGACAGATGGGTGAATCATTTCTAAATTACAACTAACAATTCACCACATGCAAAGACCCAGAACAATAGGAAACTGACCTGCTCATTCAGAACAGGTGCCAACAAGAGTTAATAATTGAAGAGAGTTTAGTCAAAGAGTCTCCTCTGTTTACACATTTGGTTAGTGTTAGTAACTGGTCCCATGGTAAGATATGAACACTTGCAAACCCCTGACAACAAACTACAATATCACAAATGGAATAATAATGTATAGGATGCTATCATTTTTGTCGAAAATACATAAGATAATGAGCAAAATCATCTGCAGGATGAATATGAACCAATATGAAATCTTTTTTTATTAGCTTAAAAAGGTATTTCGTTCTTACATCATTCTGACAGAAGCTTCAAGTTGTCAAATAAAAGCATCTAAGAGTAGAAACAATGTTGAATAATACTTAAGAAATTCATAAAGCTTCTAATCTTTCTATATAAACCATCACTGAAAAGTCACATATCATTCATATATCAACATGCTTAACATAACCTAATTTCTCTAAAATGGTAACTCTACAGGGTAAGGAAAAACATTCTTCATTTTTAATATGAATAAATGAAATAATATTTTTATCCAGGTAATGTTGTACCATTTCTATTGGTGTGGTCTTCATGAAATGCTCACACAATGTAAAGCTGACGTTTTAAATGACGTGTAAAAAAAAAACGGTATAAAAAAAGAGTCATGAGGTTTTGATATGACAGCAATGTTATATGATCTGTGACCATATACACTCCGCATTTTCCTCACGAGTGAATATCTGGTAGCATGCTAACAAAAAGCCCTCTCCATTTATACAGTGAAAGCCAAGCGATGACTACTGAGGTGATTTTTAAAAGCAGGCAGATTTTCTTAGCTTTTA
The DNA here is from genome assembly GCF_015220715.1 of Pygocentrus nattereri. NCBI lineage: Eukaryota > Metazoa > Chordata > Actinopteri > Characiformes > Serrasalmidae > Pygocentrus > Pygocentrus nattereri. The sequence goes on along the minus strand of NC_051221.1, from coordinate 26,731,137 downwards.
CCATTATGCAAAGCGGCATCTCTTCTCACAAGAATGAGGCAAAGACAGTGAAATATGGAGGACAAGAACATTACCTGCTGGTTTGACTCTCATATCCATCTCTGTCCTACATGAACAAATGCCCACCACGCTGCCCTTCAACCAGCCTGCAAGGTCATGTTATTGAAAGGTGAATACATGAATACATTCCTCTCTCGGTGTGTCAGCCCGAGTAACTTAATGACCTGTGGTTTACACAAGGCCACAAAGGCACTGCGCCACATCATTGGTGGATTCCAGTTACTTGTTCCATCCCACCATAAACAAATGCACAAGCATGCACACACACACACACACACACACACACACATTGTCTAACAATTTAAAAGAAACATTCAAATGATGATCACACAAAAACATGCCTGTAACAGCAAACTCTCCTCCTTATCACTGCAGAACAGCATAGCAGGCAATTAAAAGCTGACTGACTGGTCAACACACAAGGATACAGAGCCATTCTATGTGTTCCTCCTTTGTAGAGGGCTGATTAAGAATGTAGCTGTATATCCTGAGGATTTTCATTTGTATGTGTATGAGAGGAACCAGGAGCAACAACCTCACAAAGTGGATAGCATCAAGGTTACTAGACAACAAGACCTGAGAGGATATGACCTCAGTTGTAGCATATGGTGTTTGATACACATCAGACTACAACCATTGTGGCTTAAATATATCAGAAAAAATGAATGTGCCACATTTTCTGTGACTTTCATATCTCAAAAAGCTGAATATCAGTTTAATTCTCTTCTTTTGAAAGCTCATGTGGGTGTTGTCGTGTCTAGGTAGAATTAACTGCCCAAGAGAAAATGCACAGTCACTACACTTCAACCATGGCAACACTAGGGGTGGAAAGTATTACATTATTTAATTGTAATCATGAACAATTTTCTTTTTGTGGTATTGTATTTGAGTATATGGCAGATATCATCAGCACTTAAATAACGATGAACAACTTCATGTTTCGTTACAAAGAGGGCATAATCAGTCCTGTTTAACTGGATTTAGTGCAGCACAGTATCTGTGAAATATTTTCATGCATGCATCACGCATCATTGGGTATCATGACAATATCTTAAAGTATCACAATATACTATTTTTCCAATATCACCCACCCCTAGTCAATACTGTCAGTCGAATCATTAATTATTGTTTGCTCTTACCAATGCAAATGTTCTTCTTCCGAATCTCCATAACATCAAACCACATCCAACACTTCACAAGGAATCTGCTAGAAAATAAAATGTTAATGTTACCCTGTTTGAAGGGTTAATAAACAACTAGTCTAATAAAAGCTTCTGTCAAATATCAAGACAAATAAATGATGGATGTAGAGCTGAACAATTTAGGGAAAATATTCCATTATGATTCTTGTGACCAATATTGCAAATGTGATTAAAATGAAGAATAATATCCACTTTTTCTGACTTTCCTGCCAGTTAGCTGTGATTTGGTTTTCATGTACACAGCACATGGGTATTTTGTTTTGCTTCTGGTTGATCTACTTCATCCACAGGAAGTTTACAAGCTATGTGTTAGTAGGCTAAATTCCCCCTATAAATACTGGGGGAAACAGTGTTGATAATAAAGGCTACTGATAATATCACTGGCTTGTGAGATGAATATTGTGCTCTTTCACATTGTGATTTGTATAGTATCCCTTAGCTGTACTTGCACAGTATTGCAATGTTCTACATGAATTATTTTTGCCATTTCTCTGTTTCTGACATCATTTTTCCCCTTTACACAGTTACAGTAAAGAGACTTCATACAGCACTATTCCAGTGTTGTAGAAATCAGTGTCCACAAAGACAGTTACTCTGTGGCTTGGAGCTGAACAGCAACCACAGCATGTGAGATATGTAACAGCACAAGTTGAGTATGACGGATGATGAACAATTGTCCTTTAGAGATGAACTCAACTCTAGCTGTTTTTAATGTCTGCTACACACTGGGTAGCTCACAATAATGAAACCCCAGTGGACTTGCAGCCAGTGGAAACCCAGTGGGTCTGGCAGAGCACGGTCTTCTCCGCGGGGGATACAGCAGGCCAAGGAAAACTGCTGAGGCCAGCATCCGGTATAAAGGTAAAACCAATAAAGGTTTTAAAGCCTGCAATTTTTTAGCATATGCTGATTTTAAACTACTAAGTGATTGCAAGTATGAGGAAAAGAATATAATCACTGGCACAGTATACAGATGGATGTTCCTGAGCAAATGCAACCTCAAATTGAATGGATAAAAAATATGTTGTATGCACTACTATATGATACTAACAATAAATCTTCCATCTTTAATGCCCATCATTTTAAAAAAGAGGTAGAGCTCCATCCCTGAGCATCTGCCATTCTAGTGTACAGTCTTTAGTGCAAATCAAAATTCACTATGTCCATAAGTGTGTAGACACCTGCTCATCCAGCATTCCTTCAGAACTGAAGGGTATTATTAGGGACTTTGTTGAGGTAACAGTCTCTACCCTTCTGAGGCTTTACACAAGATGTTGGAACATTGCTGTAAGGATTGCATTCAGCCACAAGAGCATTAGTGACGTCAGGTTCTGATGTTGGATGATTAGTTCTGAATCATCCCAATGGTATGGATGGAGCTCCATCACTCCAAAGCACACAGTTCAACAACCCAATGCTGGGATGCTTTATTCCCCTCAAGTCGATGCTTGGCATTGGGCGTAGTGACGTCAGGCTCATGTGTGGCTGCTCCAGAGCGTCCGAATCTACTAGCATCTACTTGGATATTATACAGGCTGTGTGTGTGCCTTTGTTCACCTGTGTCAGCAGCTTAAAGTGGCCGAACTGACTAATAAGGGAGAGTGTAGTTTTTTTTACATATACGGCATCTTCAGGCATAAGTTTATTTAACTTATAGTGTCTAATCTGGGCTGCAATCTTGTTTTCAACACTGAATTTGTACATCTGCATTGCAACCCTCATCCAACTGGAGACAGAAGTTCATAACATGACTAATCACATAACCATAACACAATACAAGGTTAACTGTCCTAAATCTAATCAAAGCCTTCCCTTCCTAGCCCTTCCAAAGACAACATGATACCACACGACAATAATCTATTAACTCTGGGTAAACCCGTGCTGTGCACTGATGGCTCAACTGAGCTAAAACTGGAAGCACATCTAGCACAGCAATAAGGCACGGATGAGGCAGCAGCAGCGCAGCGTCCTGCTGGAGATGCTGTTCACGGTTAGAGGACTATTCGAGTGGCCTACAGGAAACACTGACTGATAGATGACGATAACCTACAGTCTGTACAGTCTTGTACCCCCTTCACTGAGGCTTCACACCGCTCTGCTGCAGCCAGCAGCCTTTCAGCTCACCGTCAACGCTCGTCATTCCGATTGGGTTGCGCCGGAATATTCCCATTAAACGTCCTGCAAGGAATTAAAAACAATTTCACGCTGATAAATAAAGCTCTTACCGAAAGCACACCATGCTCCATTCACGCGCTGATTCTCTCTCTCTCTCTCTTTTTCAGACTGGGCGGAGTGGAAAAGGAGCCGGATTCATCTCTCTCTCTCTCTCTCCCTCTGTGTGTGTGTGTGTGTGTGTAAGTGATGAAGCTACGCCGAGCCTGTTCTTAGATGTACACAAAGCTATACGCTAATTAAATCAGAGGGGAATAAACACATCACGTGCAATTCGGTTCGACCGAAAGAGCCCATGTTTTTAAGCGCCGGACCCTCCTCTCAGTGGACTTTTTAAACCTCATAGGGAAAAAAAAAGATTTATTGTCCTAATCTTAGGTAAAATCTTTAGGTAAAAACCTAACATGGATATTGTGCAGTAAAACAGGTTCAAGTAGAACATGCTTTTAGTCATCTTCTCCTTTTCCCATAGCTACATCATCAGATACATGTTTCTCCGAAGACTGTACTATAAAAAGAACTTTTTTCATCATAAATGTTTTTGATCAATGAGTTGTGTGTGTAAGTCATAGAATTCACACCTATATTACTGTAATTACCCTCTTGGTGTCTGTAATATAGCACCATTCTGAAGGATATAAACTCACAGTGAGAGCCAGCCGGGCTAAAGTACAGCCTCCACACTGTGGGGTTAGTTAGAACGGAATCTCACAGCTAAGCATTCTAATGTAATCAACAAGAGAAGTCTGCATTCTTCCCATATAAATTAAACACAGTCAATTTACTTGGCAAAAGTACATGCACCTCTAGAATTATCAGTTTGGAATAGGTGATAATTAGGCGGTTGAGGTTCAAATCAAATGGACAACTGGATGATGATTAGGTGAGTGTGGCTGGCCCTACCCTATGTAACAAACATCAACCTGAGTCCTCACCATCAAAGTCTGGTTAATACATTTGTTAGTACAAGTCATATCTAAGTCAAAGGAGATTTCTGAGGCCCTCAGAAAAACAGTTGCCAATGCTCATTAGGACAGAAGAGGTTCCAAAACAATTTCTGAAGAGTTTGGACTTGAGTGATTGCCAGGAAGATAATGTGCAAATGGAGACAAGACAACTTTCCAGGAGTGGTTATCCAATAAAAAAAAAAACTCCAAGAGTATGTTGTATAATATTTTGAGAGATCACAAAGAACCCCTGAGTAAGGACATGCAGGCTTCTCTTATACTGTCTGTCAGTATTCAGAGTCTAGTTTTTTAGAATGATAGCATGGAGAAAACCATTCTTTCTAGGAAGAGTGCAGCTGCATGCTTAAAGACAACCTGGATGAGCCAGAAGAAACTTAAATAATAGTATGTAGACAAATAAGGCAAAGACAGATTGTTAAGGCATAAATAAGACAGGTTTGGCAAAAAATGAATCTTGTGCTGCTACTTCCCATCATAAGAAACTCATTCTAACTGTGAAACACGGTGTTGGCAATGTCATGATTTGTAGCTGTTTGCTGCTATAAGACCACAACTTGCTATAATTTGTTGGAGTATTGAGTTCTGGATTGTGTCAAGAAATTCTACAGGAGGCTGTTAGGGCACAAATCTGTGAACTGAACGTCAACAGAAGGTGAGTCCTGCACAAACCCTCTTCTTCTTCTTTCAACTGCTCCCTTTAGGAGTCGCCACAGCGGATCATCTGCCTCCCTCTTGCCCTATCTACTGCCTCCTCTACTTTTACACCAACCATCTCTATGTCCACCTTCACTACATCCATAAACCTTGTCTGAGGTCTACCTCTTCTCCTTCTACCCGGCAGCTCCATCTCCAACATTCTTTGACCAATATATCCACTATTCCTCCTCAACACATGTCCAAACCATCTCAACCTGGCCTCTCTGGCTTTATCTCCAAACTGCTCCACTTTCACTGTCCCTCTAATCTGCTCATTTCTAATCTTGTCCATCCTTGTCACTCCCAACGAAAATCTCAGCATCTTCATCTCCGCCACCTCCAGCTCAGCCTCCTGTCTTTTAGACACAGCCACAGTCTCCAAACCACACATCATAGCAGGACGCACTACTGTCTTGTAAACCTTCCCTTTCACTCTTGCTGCTATCCTTCTGTCACACATCAGCCCTGACACCCGTCTCCAACCACTCCATCCTGACTGCACCCTCTTCTTCACCTCTTTTCTACAATGTCCATTGCTCTGGATGGTTGACCCAAGATATTTGAAGTCATTCTGACCTCATCTGTCAACCTTTCACCATTGCAAACAAGAAGGGGCTCAAAGCTGATCCCTGATGTAACCCTACCTTCACCAATGAAACCATTTGTCACTCCAACTGCACACCTCACCACTGTCTCACTATCCTCATACATGTCCTGCACCTGTAACATACTTTTCAGCTACACCTGACTTCCTCATACAGTACCACAGTTCCTCTCTTGGCACCCTATCATATGTCTTCTCTAGATCCACAAAGACACAATGTAGCTCCTTCTGACCTTCTCTGTACTTCTAACACTCTCAACTGTGGTACTCTTTCTGGGCATGAAATAGAACTGCTGCTCACTGATCTGAACCTCTCGCCTTAGACATTACATTACATTACATTACATTACATTTAGCAGACGCTTTTATCCAAAGCGACTTACAAATAATGAGGTAGCCTTAGGCTTGCTTAGCCTTGCTTCAGCAACTCTTTCCCATACCTTCATGGTGTGGCTCATCAATTTTATACCTCTGTAGTTACTGCAGCTCTGCACATCACCCTTGTTCTTAAAAATGGGGACCAGTACACTGCTTCTCCACTCATCAGGCATCCTCTCACTCTCCAGGATTTTGTTAAACAACCTGGTTAAAAAGTCCACTGCCTTCTCTCCTAAACATCTCCATACCTCCACAGGTATGTCATCTGGACCAACTGTCTTTCCATTCTTCATCCTTTTTAAAGCTGCCCTCACTTCCACCTTACTTATTCTCTGCACTTCCTGATCCACTATCTCTCTCCCCGTTGTCCTCTCTCTCTCATTTTCCTCATTCATTAGTTCTTCAAAGTACTCCTTCCATCTACTCAACACTCTCTGTTCGCTCACTAGTACATTTCCCTCTCTATCCTTTATCAGCCTAACCTGCTGTACCAACAGCCCCAAAACAAGCCTACTCTACAAAGAATTATTGAAGTAGAAGAAATTTTGCATTTTAGAATGGCTAAGTCAAAGTTGAGACCTTAATCCATTAGAGATGTTGTGGAAGGGCCTGTGGCATGTCCATTATCATAACAGTGTTTGAACGGTTTTTTAAGGAACACTAGACCAAAATTCCTCCATTTCAATATGAAGCGCTGTCTTTTGGTTAAGGTCGGTGCTGCTCAAGGTGGTAACACCAGTTGCAGAAAGCAGAGATTCACATACTTTTGTCAACAAAGATCTTTAATATTGGATCACTTTGTTCAATAAATTAATAAACATATGTAATTGCTTGTAGTATTTGTTATATTGGGTTCTCCTTATCTATTGTTATAACTCCAATGAAAATCTGATAACATTTAGGTTGCATTTATGTAGAAAGTGCCATAATAAAGAGTTCACAAACTTTCAAGCAGCACCATGTGCCATGTAATTAAAATGTAAATCAACTTTATCATGCTTAGATTTGCTGTTTTACTTTGTGGTCTTAAAAACTGGTAATCATGCTTATTCTTTTTTTTTTATTTAACTTGGAAATCCCACCTGTTTCAAACAAAGTATAACTGTACTGAAATTGCATTCATTTGGCACACTTTTTAGTGACTATTACCACTGGCCCCACTGTCTGTTACAGTTAACCTTGCCTGTAGGAATTGTTGTTTGCAACCCTTCTGCTTTGGGCTGAATTGTTCACAAGCAATATATATGTTTTCATCTGTAGCAGAAATGTGTAGGTTGTGTGTATTATATAAGGTATTATTCTTGCAAAAACCAAAATGCATTTGTGGCCCACTCTCCCTTACCTGACAAACCTTTGAAATAGCCTGCACCCGGCATGACATCAACATCACCCACCTCTGCAATTCTCACAGACGCAGACAGCTGTGATTTGAGTATTTTGTCCAGATGTAGAGATTGCCCATTTGTGGTTATTAGTCTGAGGTGGTCCTTCTTCACCAGATTTTTGAAGAATGAAGGACATGGAATGGTTTACCTTGGAAGTATAATGAACACTGAGATTGACACAGACTTTCAGCACTGGAGCAGCAATACACAACCAAACCACAGCACTATCCCCTCCAACATCCACAATCAAACCAGATGGCAGAGATGTCACTTTCAACTAAACTAAATTCTTTTCAAGAACCTTTTTGCTTTGGTCAGTTTTAAGTCCTTGTTTAATTATGTCTAAATATCTTATGCATGTCCTTGTCTTTAAAAATGTATATACTCTACTGTTTAAAGTCCGTTGTAATAGTACCTTGTAATATTTATCTTTATGCTGCTTGTATTCTATAAATATTTTGACCTATGTGACAATGCTTGTTGTAAAATTGCTTATCTATGTGGGCCAATCTAAATTGCTCTTATGCAAAATGGCAATTTAGACAAATGCATTTAACATATATTACCATTCTTGATCATTTTAGCATATAGTATTTCACCTTACACTGTAAGTTATTATTAAATAAATTAACAGCAATTATTAATATGATACGTGATTCCAAACTTTTTTTTCCCTTGCTGAGAAAACAACAAATATATACTGTAAAATAAACAGTTGTTGTTGGGAAATATTTAATATAGACATACGTTATCCTGGTCATCTGAAAGGCCTTGTTTTTTTTTCTGAAAATGAATTTTAGAAAAATGCTTTGATTTAAGTCCATCCAAGTTTAAGTTAATCCATCCAAATTAAACTGCGTTTGCTGAAACTGGTTTTCATAGGTTGATAATATTTCACAAGTTTAAGTTTTTTTTTAATGTTAGCTCAAGACAGGTAATGTTAGCTTGATAAATTACTTAGATTAAAAAGGGTGGTATCCCAGCGGTCATCGGGCAGAAGGCAGGATACACCCTGGACAGGTCACCAGTCCACCGCAGGGCAGAGTTATCATTACAATCACAACCAATTAGAGGAGGCTAACAGCAAGTCTGGCAAGTGACTTTTTTATTATTTGCTAACCCAGGATATCTAGCATGTTGTTGACATTAAATATAGTGGAACTATTTCTGAAGAAAATGTTAAAATAGTTACACGTTTGCAATTGACACGTATTAAAAACATTGCCAGTGTTTTAGAAGTGGCACGTCTGAACCAGATCTGATGTTTTCAGAGAAGTCACACATAAATCTGATCTTTTCAAATCAGACCTGAAAAGTGGTCCGAGATCGGCTAAGTACTCGATTAGTGGTCATACGTCCAGAGCCGTTTTATGAAGAGCCTGGCCACTTCCTGTCCCCCCGTTATATCAAAAACAGTACTGCTAATCAGCAGGGGGCGCCAGCGAGTGAGTCCTCAATGAATGGGAGTGAATGGAGCTCAACGGCTGAAAACGAAAAAATAGTTTCTAATCGCTCACACAGAACGTTTCTTTAACTTCGGAAAGTAGAAGGATGTATTTCACTAAAAAAGGTCAAGAAAACACCTATATATTTCCCTTTTTCTACAGCGAACGAGTTTTGGGCGGCGGTAGGCGGGCTTTACCGCTAGAGCGTGATGATTGATTGGCGAGCGGAGCAGCTCATGTTCGCGCTCACTGACGTCATGGACATACATGAGGCGCTGTTTTAAACTCCTATAACTCGAGTTTAAAAGCTCTTAAAATATAACAGCAGTGTTAAAATGTTTTATGATATTCCATCTTCAGGAAATTATTGCATTCTTTTACATTAAAAATGTTTAAGCGCTTATATGATTTTGCTCAAATGCTCCATATCAACCCAATTTTTGACTCGCTCGGGAGCGCCCTCTAGCGTTTGAGAAACACGGAAGATATTGGGGACTCTCCTCTCTACAAGTTCTCTGATACGACCTTAGTGAGAACACTCAAATCGGAATTCATGCGCCTTTTCCCCACTGCGCGTGCGCCTCATTCAGCTACCACGGCGGGAGCGCCGAACAGAAGCTAAAGCCAGTAAACGGTGGAAAAGCTCATTTCGCTTTCATCTCGCTTTAATAACGAACAGCAGAGAGTTGTTCCAAGTTAATTATCTACGCAGCAATGTTCTTATTCTGCTCCTCCTTCTGTTTGCTGTTAATATAGCAAGTTGTTCATTCATGTGGCGTTACCGGGGATGTGCGCATGCGAGTCATTTCAGGACGCAGGTTTGTTTACACCAATGACAGATTGGGGTCTGATACTTAAACAATTGCGAATTATTATGTTAGAGAGATCGGACCTCAGCTAAAAAATCGGATTTAAGCAATGGGGCTTGTAATGTGAGCGAGGCCTTAGTTGAGTTTTTTTTTCTTCATATTTTCAGTGCTTGAAATGGCAGTGTTGGCATTCTGAGTTTTTGCACATTTCCGGTAAACTTTATAAGTGACAAAGCAAATCAGTGCTAAACATAGTGATCTGTCAAATGTCTTGTATCGCTTTTATTCCTCAGTCAGTAAATGGCCATCAGCAGAGCAAACCGTGGAGGTTTAGACACACTAGGTGTGTGTTTAACTATTTGTAAGTGATTTAATGTATAGATAGATATTAACAATTAAAAGAAAAAAACATTTGGTTTATGGTGCCAGAGGCTAAGCAATCCACTGAAAAGGCTACACATAGAATATGTAGTTAGAAATGTCACTCAGTAATGTCATCTGAGTTTGTCATACACTAGAGGGCGCTCCTGAGCAAGTCAAAAATGAATTGCTTTATGTAGAGGTTTTGAGCAAAATCATAGTTTGTGAATGCTGAAACACTTAGAAAACACATTTAAAAATTCATTAATTTCTTGAACACAGAATAGCACAAAACATTTTAACACTGCTGTTATACTTTTGAGAGGTTTTGAACTCCAGTTACAGGACTTTGTAGCAGTACCTCATGTATGTGCATGATGTCAGTGAGCAAACCGCTTCACTCAGCCAGAATCGTGTAGAGATGGCCTAATCTGCATGACTCTGTCAACACTCAGTAGCAGTAATACCAGCCAGTCAACACTCAGTAGCAGTAATGCCAATCAATGAGCACTCAGTAGCAGTAATACCAGCCAGTAAACACTCAGTAGCAGTAATGCCAATCAATGAGCACTCAGTAGCAGTAATACCAGCCAGTCAACACTCAGTAGCAGTAATACCAGCCAGTCAACACTCAGTAGCAGTAATGCCAACCAATGAGCACTCAGTAGCATTCGGCATAAAACCTTTTTGCTGTAGAAAAAGGAAATATACAGATAACCTTTCTTTGCTTTTTAGTGAAATACATCCTTCTACTTTTTCTAAAATTAGAGACAGGTCCTGAAGAAATGATTAGAAACAATTTCAACGTTTCCTTTTAAGTCGTTCAGCTCCATTCATTCCATTCCATTCATTGAGGCGCCCTCTGCAGTATGTGGTTTTGACATTGCACTGTTTATGTATGAGAGAACGACACCTTGTGGGTGATTTGCACACTGCACAAACATGCTTTGCTTTTTGGGCGGGTAAGCCACGAGGTAGCGCAGACCATTACGCACCATATCCTAGCACTGACGGAGGTGTCCGGTGGCCTTTCTGGCATGTGTGCGAGCCGTTCTCGCTGCACAGTGAGCGTCACTCCTGAACCCCCTCTAGCGGATGACTACGTGCGGTACACTAGAGTGAACCGGGAACATTGCCCACTCGGAGGTGTCTGGAGCAACTTCGCTCTCACTTTCCAGGATTATCTATCCTTTCTCTTTCACACGCCTGCGACCCTAAGGAGCGAGCTGTTTTCGTGAGCCGTATATGAGAAGTTTGTTTAAGCTATCACGACATCACGTGGGCTGTTTGCACTGTGTAGAATGTCCAGTACAGCATGACCTCCTGCGCTGAATTAACTTTAACTCTCCTATTGTTCATTTGAGTCCAGCTGTATTTAGACTAGGACGAGGACTGGAGGTGCTTTTCATCACCTTAGGTGTTAAAGGTGCTTTGGGTTTTTGATATACACAATGAAAAAATAGTCCTTTGAATTTAGATGATTCAAATATGTCATGAATAAACATGAAAAGTGTGTTAGACCAACACAAGCATTTCTCTGAGATCATGTGCAGCCAGTTGCCCTATTTGAAGCTGATGTGTAGACCTGCACAGTTGTTTTTCTGTGTGTTATAGTATTTGTGGTGTTGGATAATTTATAGTCTTGGTGAGTGTTCAGCTAGAAAAGCCTGTTGAATAACTAATGAACTGGTGTGCTGTTGTAAAGCTGCATTTTCTACTGACGCGTTCTGGCGCCAGACAGATACGTGCGCCTGGTTTAAACAAGCATGAAGGGAAGTAGAGTGAGAAAACAGGCAGACAAAACGAGAAGAGGGGTTGAGCAACATGAGATCTGTCTCTGAAAGCTGGATTTCATACAGTCGTGTAGAGTTTATAATGTTTGACTAGTAATGTGTGTGCAGATTTGTACTGAATGACCCCTTCCACAGCGCTGTGATTAAACAGGGGAGTGAACTGTAAACATGTAGAAACTGTAAACACACACAGCCGAATGGCGTTACAAACCTTCTGTTTCTCCAGCGCTCATCTCTTTTCCCTATATGCACTCAAGCACTCATATCAGATTCAGTTTTGTCTTTTGTATTCGTGACTTATCAGGAACGTTCTCCCCGAGAACTCAAGCCTGTTCTTCGCGTTCTCGGTAATGAGAAACACTCCATCGGTCCAACCAGTTAAACTCCGAGACACCGTTAGCACGTCCACTTTTCACAAGTCTTGTAACTAAACTATAATTATTTTCACATTTCGTGCTCAGAATAGTTAATAATAAGCCTAAGTGTGGAGGGCAAGGCTACTGCAGGGGTAGGATAGAGAAAACACTGGGGCTGCGTCCAAAACCGAACCGCAGACAGAACAATATGTCAAGGCAGTGCACTACAATGAGTAGCACGTTCTAGTGCAGTGCGCTGTTTTGGACGCAGCCTGGCACTGTTTCTCTATGAGAGGACGACACCTTGTGGATGATTCACACACTGCACACATATGCGTTTTTTTAGGTGGATAAGCTACGAGGTATCGCAGATCATAGGCTAACACTGAAGGAGGAATCCGGTGGCCGTTGTTGCTACACAGTGAGTGTCGCTCCTGAACCCCCTCTAGCGGATGACTGCATGCGGTAAACTAGAGTGAACCAGGAACATTCCGCACTCGGCGAGGACGTAGCGGGAACCGAGAGGTGTCTGGAACAACTTCGCTGTCATTTTCAAGGGCTGCTGTCTAGACTTTCTCTGGTAAGGCGACACATGCGAGCTGTTTTCGTAAGCCGTGTATGCTCGTGTAACCCGTAGTTTGTTGCGTGTTTAAGCTCGCAGGAGATCACGTAGGCTGTGTGCACTGTATAGGGCCTATAGCACAATACAGTGTACAGTACAGCATGACCTCCTGCGCTGAATTGGCTTTAACTCTCCTAATGTTCATTTGGGCCCAGCTGGATTTAGACGAGGACGAGGATTGAATGTGCTTTTCATCACCTTAGGTGCTAAATAAGCATTGGGGCTTTTGAGGCGTTTGATGTGCACACTAAAAACAGTCCTAAAACAATTCAGATATGTCATGAATAAACACGAAAGAAAATGTGATAGACCAACACAGTTATTTCCAGAAGTCCTTTGAAATCATGTGCAACTAGTTTTCATTGTTTCATGTTTGAATCATGAAGCTTTTTCAGTCTACACTGATGTGTAGACATACACAGTTGTTTTTCTCTGTGTTATAGTATTTATGGTGTGGGATAATTTATAATCTTGGTGATTGTTTAGCTACACGATACAAGCCTGTTGAGTAACTCATGAATTCATGAACTCACCATGAACTGGTGTGCTGTTGTGAAGCTGTACTTTTTTTGGCGCAAGACAATGAGCTATGTGTACCTAGTTTAAACAGCAATGAAGGGAAATGAGGAAATTGGAAAAGACAAATGACACAAGGGACTGAGCAGCATGAGATCTGTCTCTGAATGCTTAATTCCATATAGTCATAAAGAGTTTTCCGATACTTGACTAATGATGTGCCTGTGATTGAATGACCATCCACAGTGCTGTAATGGTTAAGAGGGGAGAGGAGTTAACTGTAAACATATAGACTGTTCCATGGTGGTATTGTAAGACTTTCTCATTTCTGAAGGTTATAAAAGAAAAAAGTTAAAGTTGGACTGTCTCCTTCATCCTCTCCTCTTGGGCAGTGTTCATTCTGGCTGTACCCTGCCGAGAATCATGTTGGTTTCTACCATTAGTTAGTAACAGCATTTTGTGTTTGGGTTGATATCACAGTGTAAAAGACTCTTAATTGTTTAACAGGAAACTATAAAGTCAATTCCTGTTAGAAATCAACTCCTTCAGGTTTCAGTCCATTTAGGTGTAATAGGTTTTTTTTTTGCTGCAGGGTCAGTTATCCAATGAAACTCAATTATGAAGCATCTCTCAAAGTCATGGTGGCTCAGCAGTAACTCCTCATTGCTAAACTGGAATATTTTAGCTTAAAGGAGTAGGAAGCAGCACATGTGACCTTTACAGCACTACAGGTTTGGCAGCCTTCCAAACAGATGATATGCAAGATGTTCAGTTCTCCAGAGGAACAAGAGACGCATGTTATGGCTTGCTGGTTGTAAGCTGATTCACAGAACATGAAAGCTGTGTGGCTTTCCTCATGTTGACTCCAGTGTAGAGGAACCCTACACACTGCTCTCTACATGGAGTCGATATCTATATGCAACAAGCTTTTCATTTGCCTTTCTCTTACTTTTTCCTAGATCATACTATAGGACCATGGCTGCAGTGTTAGCTTCACCTCTGGCTCCCATTAGGAAAGGCAGCAGAGTGTTTTTTTCTTTAAACTCCTACTTTCACTGCAGCAGTGGACTGGCCTCCAAAGAGCACTACAAGATCGTTGTGCTTGGGGGCGGAAGTGGTGGCATTACGATGGGGGCTCGCATGAAAAGGAAAGTCGGTGCAAAGAAAGTGGCCATCGTGGAACCCAGTGAGGTATGGAGCCTAAGGCCTCTCCAGTATAATTGAATAGTTACGACATTTTAAGTTTTATTTGAGGTTTTCATAGACTGTATTAGCTCAAAAAAACATGCAATATATGTATTTAATTTTTTTTTTTCAATACGTGGATTAAGTAAAACAATACACATTGAAATATATTTTTTTCAACAGTTTAGCTTTTCAGTTTACTTTTGGTAATACATATGTGGATGTAATATTTTTATTTATGTGGAAATTATATATACATATACATATATCATGTCATAACATGATAATTAAAGTATGTATGAAGTGCAGTAATAACTCATTTCACTTTGTTTCAGATGCATTATTACCAGCCCATTTGGACATTGGTTGGAGCAGGAGCTAAAAGCATTAACTCTTCTGGACGTCCCACTGCTAGTGTGATGCCTTCTGGAGTGAAATGGTTCAAGTCCAGGGTCACGAAGATTGACCCTAAGAACAACACTGTCTCCACAGACTCTGGCAAAGAAGTAAGCCCTTATGGGATTAAACATCTAACTTTGTGAGTGACCAACCTTACTTACACAAGAACCAGATATCTTATCTATGTTACTGGCAATGTGATTGCCAAATTCTTGTGGTTAAACAATAAAGATTGTGGTGTTGTTTCTATAATTACATAGGTGTGGCTGGTCAGCAGGGTTATTTAACTTACTGGAATAATGTTGAAAGGCAATAGGACAAAGTTACATAAGATGTAATTTTGTGCATAAAATTTTCAGTTAATAAAATATTGTATGTGCAAACTACATGACATACATTCAAATTCATTCTACGGTCTGTCTTTTTTAGCTTTCCTATGACTATCTGATCATAGCTCTTGGCCTCCAGCTTCACTACGAGAAGGTAACTTTTGTACACTGCTTGTAAAATATTTGTTGAAATGTGCACTTTTCCCATGTGAAGGTCTGAGCCTGTATAATTACCCTTTTCCTGTCTGCTAGTGTGCGGATGTGGTATAGTGTGCAGATGTCCGTATGTTTATAGAAAGACTGGGCATTAAACAGTAAAGGAAGTAAAACTGCAATAAAAACACCATTGTATACCATAGCATAGTTTAAACAGTTATCCTTTAATACAACCCCAATTCCAATGAAGTTGGGACGTTGTGTAAAACATAAATAAAAACAGAATATGATGATTTGCAAATCCTTTTCAATCTATATTCAATTGAATACACTACAAAGACAAGATATTTAATGTTCAAACAGATAAACTTTATTGTTTTTTGCAAATCTTCACTCATTTTGAATTTGATGCCTGCAACACATTCCAAAGAAGTTGGGACAGGGACATGTTTACCACTGTGTTACATCACCTTTCCTTTTAACAACACTCAATAAACATTTGGGAACTGAGGACACTAATTATTGAAGCTTTGTAGGTGGAATTCTTTCCCATTCTTGCTTGATGTACAACTTCAGTTGCTCAACAGTCCGGGGTCTCCGTTGTCCTATTTTGCGCTTCATAATGCGTCACACATTTTCAATGGGAGACAGGTCTGGAATGCAGGCAGGCCAGTCTAGTACCCACACTCTTTTACTACGAAGCCATGTTGTTGTAACACATGGAGAATGTGGCTTGGCGTTGTCTTGCTGAAATAAGCAGGAACGTCCCTGAAAAAGACGTTGCTCGGATGGCAGCATATGTTGCCCCAAAACCTGTATGGTTTTTAATGCAGTGCCACCTGAGGGATCGAAGGTCACGGGCATTCAATGTTGGTTTTCTGCCTTGCCGCTTACTTGCAGAGATTTCTCCAGACTCTCTGAATCTTTTGATGATATTATGGACTGTAGATGATGAAATCCCTAAATTCCTTGCAATTGCACATTGAGAAACATTGATCTCAACAATGTTGTTCACAAAGTGGTGAACCTCGCCCCATCCTTGCTTGTGAACGACTGAGCCTTTCAGGGATGCTCCCTTTACACCCACTCATGACACTCAACTGTATACATTTAACCTGCTCACCTGTGGAATGTTCCAAACAGGTGTTTTTTGAGCATTCCTCAACTTTCCCAGTCTTTTGTTGCCCCTGTCCCAACTTCTTTGGAACGTGTTGCAGGCATCAAATTCAAAATGAGTGAATATTTGCAAAAAAACTATAAAGTTTATCTGTTTGAACATTAAATATCTTGTCTTCGTAGTGTATTCAATTGATTATAGATTGAAAAGGATTAGCAAATAATCGTATTCTGTTTTTGTTTATGTTTTACACAACGTCCCAACTTCATTGGAATTGGGGTTGTACTATATTATGTGTTCCCAAAACATGCCAGTTTTGCCTATGACCTCTCTTACTTTTAGTGGTGAGTGACTCACACAATTATTATAATACATGTTCAATGTTTGAAGTTTTTTGGACAGTATGAATCACTTCTATCTTGAATAGAACACATTCATAGAACACATAGTGGACTAGAATTGCATTAAGAGCAGGGCTGAACAATTTGGAGAAAATGTCAAATTGTAATTTTTTTTTCGCCAAAATTGCAATTATCTTTATTTTTTTTTGCCCAAAATACCACTATAAGCACTTTTTCTGGCTTGAGGCTGAATGCGGAACGTAGTTCACCAGACTGCCAGTTGTCAGTGGTTATGGTTGTGATGTGTGGGTGTTTGGTTGCCTCTGATTGGTAGGACTCATCTACAAGCAGCTTAAGAGCTCTCTAATATTAGGAATTTTCCCACTTGAACTTAAGACATTTTGGTTAATAATAAAGGCTATAATACAAATTGCAATTTCTCAAAATTGTGCTTCATCAATTTGCAATGTTGAAATAAAAGCTATTAATCTTTCAGTGTTAGCTAGGAGATACGTAACATTTATATCTGTAAGGTTACAAATGCAATAAAATGCAGATTTTCTAGAGTACAATAAATACATAATGAAATATCAGTTTGAAATATTGGTGAAATTTAAACATTTGCCTGATGCTGATAATTTGTTTAAGCAGTTTCATTTCATTTAATATGAATACGATTATGATAAATTCTTTCTCTCTAGTCAACATGTACATCCACAGTGACAAACCTGACCAGTGTTTTAGCATCCTGCCTGTACACATCAGCTCCCTCTGCAAGAACACCAAGCTCACTGATTTAAGAAGATAATCAGAATAGTTGTTTTGTTTTTCACATCTGAAATTAACTGATTGTGCTTTTATTGAATGCCAGATCAAAGGCCTACCAGAAGGGTTTCAGCATCCTAAGATTGGCTCAAACTACTCACTACAAACGGTTGAGAAGACGTGGAATGCATTACGTAACTTCAAGGAGGGAAATGCTATTTTTTCTTTTCCTAACACTCCAGTGAAATGTGCAGGGGCTCCACAGAAGATAATGTACCTTTCTGAAGCCTACTTGAGAAAGGTGCATATACATATGTGTATGTTGTCTTGATTATACTTGTATTATTATTTGCAGTTCTTAAAATGTTCACAAGAACATTGATGCTAGAGACATAACATGAATGGTATTGCGGCCCGTATGTTAATACTAAAGACTAATTAATACAGTGTTCATATGTTCATGGCTGCAATTATCAATATATGTACAGTTGTATGCGAAAGTTTGAACACCCCCAGCCAAATGACCTGTTTTGTTCATTTTGAACAGTAAAGTGAAAATAATTTGACATATCATCTACAGGGAACATACATAGATGAGACATTTTTCAGCAAATTTTAGTGTGCAGTTTTTAATTTGTTACATCGGGCACGGTGGCGTGGTGGGTAGCGCTGTCGCCTCACAGCAAGGAGGGCCTGATG
Source organism: Pygocentrus nattereri (assembly GCF_015220715.1). NCBI lineage: Eukaryota > Metazoa > Chordata > Actinopteri > Characiformes > Serrasalmidae > Pygocentrus > Pygocentrus nattereri. The sequence continues at coordinate 26,712,780 of NC_051221.1, read as the reverse complement.
CCGGTAATGTAATGTAAATGTAATGCAAATTGAGTTTAACATATTAGAAAAAAATACAAATATAAAATATGCCATAATTTTTGCACAGATCACATTTTATGTCATACATTCAGCAAATAACCAGTAATCGTGCATTACAATGTGCAGAAGTGTGTTCTCTGTAGAGGATGTGTTGTATCACTTTAATGTACAAAATAAGTGAAAATGTAATTTCATTGGGGTGCCCAAACATTTGCTTACATAAATTAAGTGGTTGTATTTAAGGATGTATAAATGTAGCAATCCTTTTGAACTGGAAATTACATAATAATATTCTGAAATGTTTGCCTTAAAAGACAGGAAAGAGGTCCAAAGCCAACATTATCTACAACACTTCATTGCCAGTGTTGTTTGGAGTTAAGAAATATGCTGATGCCTTATGGGAAATTGTGAAAAGTCGGGACTTGAATGTAAACCTTAGACACAACCTCATTGAAGTCAGACCAGACAAACGGGAAGCTGTATTCGAGAACCTTGACAATCCTGGAGAGACTAAAATTTTTGAGGTAAAGAGGAGCCAATCGCTTGATTTGCCGAAGGGTCAGTATGCTTTGGCTCATTGTCCTGTCTTGCCTGTTATTAGTATGAGATGCTCCATGTTACTCCTCCTATGGGTCCACCTTCAGTGCTGAAAGGCTCCTCACTGGAGGACGAGGCCGGCTGGCTTGATGTAAATAAGGATACCCTTCAGCACAAGACGTATGATAATGTTTTTGGAATTGGAGACTGCACCAATGTACCAACATCCAAAACTGCAGCTGCTGTGGGTAAGCCATATGTGAATGCTGCTTGTGCTGTGATTGCGTCATCTTGTGTGTAAATTTGTTTTGTCCTAACAGAAAAGTCACATATTTTACTTGTGAAATGTGCGAAAACTGAAAGTTGTTTTTACACATTTTTCTTTTCTTTTTTTACTTGTAGTGGATGAGGATGATATTGCTAAAAATGTTAATTTATAGCACACAACTAAAATCTTTCCAGCACAGTAGTGGCTACTTCTGTGAAAGTTTTTTACATATCCATGACCTGAACAAGCTTAACTGCTGCTGGCCATTGGTATACGTTAACTAAATGATGTGTCATTAGAAGAATGACATCAAATGACTCTTTTCCAGCTGCACAGTCTGCTGTACTTGACAGGACCATTACCAAAGTAATGAAGAAGGACAAGCCTGATAAAAAGGTGAGCTTGATTTGGGTTGAATAGTTATTCCTTGACCAAATTTTCCTAAATTCTAGTTCTCATTTATTTTGTGATTAATGTGAAAAATGTGTCCCACTCACAGTATGATGGCTACACCTCCTGTCCTTTGGTGACAAGCTACAACACAGTTATCTTGGCAGAGTTTGATTATAATGGACAGCCTTTAGAGACCTTCCCTGTGGATCAGGGCAAAGAAAGCAGAATAATGTATCACATGAAAGCCGACCTGATGCCCCACCTGTACTGGCATGGTCTTCTCAAGTGAGTATACTGGTCACATTGTTTTAGATTACAGAGAGCCTGTCTCAAAGCAATCTGTGTACCCTGTATCTCCCCATGTGATCTCAGAGCTGTTAGTAGTGAGGGGGATTGCTTCATGTAAAACATTTCACTGTTAGTGCTGCTTAGCAAAATTGGATTACCACTTTTCATATTCTTAGCATATCCTTGCTAAATGGGATTTGATGATACTTTTGATTGCAAAAATGCAAAAAATACAATGCAAAAATATGGAGGACGACCATACAAATGTCAATAGCAAAATGTATTTCGTCAACAATACATAATTATATACAGTTATGTGTACAAATTTTAGGCACCCAAGCACATTGCTTCAAAACATTTATCTGGGCACTTAATGTGTTTTTGCAAGTAAAGTACCATAGATCATGATAGATTAATGCAAATGAACACAGCATAAATACAGTAAAAAAGAAACAAATATTTCCTATTTTCAAAAAAAAAAAAGTAACATCTTGTCAGCTGGTTAGAAGAATAAACTTTGGTTCGTAATGTCTTCTAGACACCACAGTTTTGTTAAACTCCATCATCAGCACACTTGATTTAACATAATGAAGTCTAGCCAAACTGGGTGTTGGATGATAACTACAAATAATACAGCTGTAATGAATATAGTTAACACTGTCAATTACAAGATTTTTCCAGGGTCATCTTCTCATGTGTAGAACTGTAAAATGTTAAATGTTGGCGCTGCACAAAAAAACAAAAAACATTGTTATTACAGTTACAGCTCTGCTTTTATCCTAGCAACCGGCTAAGTATTGTAATCAGCGATTGGTAGGTTTATCTGATAAACAAGCTATGTGTACATAATAAACTGTCAAATCTGTGCCACATTAAGATCTGTTTGCAGATGGATCCTTCTCACTCAGTGTAGTATCTTACTATTATATATTCTTTTGCTTTGATGTGTCGCAGACATGACCAAGAAGTAGTGCAGCTAGGTTAACCATGACAGCTGAAGTTTAAAAAGATATTTCTCTGTTCTCAGTGTTCTCTCAACAAACAATTGTGTTTCCATGTCATCCACAGAGCAGCACATAATTTATCATGTGTAGATGAAGACGACTGCCCCTTATCTAACATTAACTAATAAATTAATCTAGCATTAGCTCATCTGCTGATTTACTACTTATTGTATTAATGGTATTCATAATTGTTCTATTCTAATGTTAGCTGAGTAAATAAACTCTTACTGACCAGATACACTGCTTTTTAATTTGTATTTTCTTGGGTGCCTAAAACTTTGCATACAAAACTATATTAAGGAATCGCCAGTAACTCTACCTCCACCTGCAGTGCAAGATGTTTCTTGTAGTGACAGAAAGATGAGCAGTGTGAAGGCTGAGTGCAGTTCGAAATCATTTGTTGCCCAAGCAGTCTAACTTTTTCAAAGTGACTTTTGGGGTTAAAGCAATGAATGATTTGCAGTGAAGGAAGAGTTTGAGACAGGGCCAGAAACTTCATGTCACTTATTGTAATTTTGCATAAAACATGATCTTCTTCATTTTCTTCCTCTAATGTATGTTTTTCTTTTTTGTTGTTAAAGGGGTCTTTGGGGAGGCCCAGGTCCATACAGAAAACTCATGCATCTTGGGATGAAATAGAATCTGCTAGAAAGCAAAGGCTTCCGAAAGGAATCAGCATCACTAATATGAGTTGAATGTACATTCTACTAAGCTTTGTAATGTTGTTGGTGCTTTTGTGTGAGGATTGGAGGCCCATTATTATGATTGTTTATTTTTCTTCTGAAATGCAGTGTGTATGTGTACTAAAAAGTTGAAATAGAAATCCTTACAGCCAACAACCTGCATTAATAATAAACAAATTATTGCGGTTGTACAATTCCAATTCCAATGAAGTTGGGACGTTGTGTAAAACATAAATAAAAACAGAATACGATTTGCAAATCCTTTTCAACCTATATTCAATTGAATACACTACAAAGACACGATATTAAATGTTCAAACGGATAAACTTTATTTATCTGTTTTTTGCAAATATTCACTCATTTTGAATTTGATGCCTGCAACACGTTCCAAAGAAGTTGGGACAATGGCAACAAAAGACTGGGAAAATTGAGGAATGTTCAAAAAACACCTGTTTGGAACATTCCACAGGTGAACAGGTTAATTGGAAACAGGTGAGTGTCATGATTGGGTATAAAGGGAGCATCCCTGAAAGGCTCAGTCGTTCACAAGCAAGAACGGGGCAAGGTTCACCACTTTGTGAACAACTGCGTGAGCAAATAGTCGAACAGTTTAAGAATAATGTTTCTCAACGTGCATTTGCAAGGAATTTAGGGCTTTCATCATCTACAGTCCATAATATCATCAAAAGATTCAGAGAATCTGGAGAAATCTCTGCAAGTAGGCGGCAAGGCAGAAAACCAACATTGAATGCCTGTGACCTTCGATCCCTCAGGCGGCACTGCATTAAAAAGCGACATCATTCTGTAATGGATATTACCACATGGGCTCAGGAACACCGCTGGCTTCTCTGGGCCTGAGTTCATCTGAGATGGACTGATGCAAAGTGGAAAAGTGTGCTGTGGTCTGACGAGTCCACATTTCAAATCATTTTGGGAAATCATGGACGTCGTGTCCTCTGGGCCAAAGAGGAAAAGGACTGTCCGGACTGTCCGCGCAGAGTTCAAAAGCCAGCATCTCTGATGGTGTGGGGGTGTGTTAGTGCCCATAACATTGGTAACTTGCACATCTGTGAAGGCACCATTAACGCTGAAAGGTACATAAAGGTTTTGTAGCAACATATGCTGCCATCCAAATAACGTCTTTTTCAGGGACGTCCCTGCTTATTTCAGCAAGACAATGCCAAGCCACATTCTGCACGTGTTACGACAGCGTGGCTTCATAGTAAAAGAGTGCGGGTATTAGACTGGCCTGCCTGCAGTGCAGACATGTCTCCCATTGAAAATGTGTGGCACATTATGAAGCACAAAATACGACAACGGAGACCCTGGACTGTTGAGCAACTGAAGTTGTACATCAAGGAAGAATGGGAAAAAATTCCACCTGCAAAGCTTCAACAATTAGTGTCCTCAGTTCCCAAAAGCTTATTGAGTGTTCTTAAAAGGAAAGGTGATGTAACACAGTGGTAAACATGCCCCTGTCAAAATCAGTGCCCAAATTCAAAATCAGTGAATATTTGCAAAAAACAATAACATTTATCAGTTTGAACATTAAATATCTTGTCTTTGTAGTGTATTCAATTGAATATAGGTTGAAAAGGATTTGCAAATCATCGTATTCTGTTTTTATTTATGTTTTACACAATGTCCCAACTTAATTGGAATTGGGGTTGTGAAATCAGCTTTGAGCTAACTTACCAAGCCAAGCATTTAAATTCTAAAGTGAATGCTATAAATGTTAGATGAAAAATATTATAACTGATTTTTATATGTACCAGTTTGTAAAATTGTTCAGCTTGTTCTGTCGATTCAACATAATCTTCAGCAACTTTTCCAATATAATGAGCAGTTTTTAGCTTCAGGTATTTTAATTTAATGGACCACCAGTTACTATTCTCATTGAGGTGACAACCGGGGAAGTGTCTCCAAGCCATTCTTCATCAAATGAACTGTTATTATGGCTCCCATAGGGACCAATTCATTTTAAGCTGTCATCATTGTGAATGTTTACTTGTCGGTTTATGTGTTTGGATGGTATTGGATCACATCTGAAAATGTGATTTGCAGATGCTGTTGGTTGCCACTTGTGGTTTAATGTACTTTATTCTTTGCAGAGGAGCTTTAGGAAACACCTATTACAAATATAAACTGAATATATTTCAGCATACATTTATCTGATTTGCTTACATATGAATCTGAATGAGAGTGTCTGACCCTGTTAAGCCCTCATAAACTTTTGATCTACAAACCCAATTCCACAGTTTGGACAGTATGTAAAATTCAAATAAAAATGAAGCAGTGATATATAAATCTACTTTGACCTGTATTTAAAGAAAAGCAGTAAAAAGACATGATAGTGAATGTTTTTATTAATTTCTTAATAAATATACGCTCATTCTTGAATTGATGTCTACAACACATTCCAAAAAAAGTTGGGACAGGGTTCAATTTGAGACTAGGAAGATTGTGAAATCTTAAACACAAACATCTTAAACAGATGATGCACTCATGCTTGGATAAAAGGAGCATCCAGGAAGAGTCTAGCCCTTTATGAGCAAGGATGGCCAAGGCTCAACCAAAAAATGCATTTAAAAAACCCATCAGTTTTACCCTTGGCTATGTGATAGTGACATTGTAAAAAAAGGACTATAGCTTTTCTTCCATGATGGACATTAAAGCTGTGGTTTTATGCATATAATAATGTGTATTAAAAATAAGGTGTCTAATTTTAAGAAAATGAATGAATATTAATTACTGAAACAAAAGTATTCAGACAGACTCATGCATTAAATAATTTACTAATCGGATGTTTACAACTCTGTGTATGGTGATAGACTAAATTTTCTTTGATCTTTTGAAAGAGTGTGATGTAGAAAGTAAACAAAAATGTTTAAAAATGTATAATTTAGTCCCCAGTTTATACATGGAAACTAGACCAGTTTGAATGGGGTTTTTGTGACGTCATGGAAAACAGCATATTTACATACAGGTAAATCCGCCTATTCAGCCTACAGCAGTTTATCAAATCAAATCAAATCAAATTTATTTATATAGCGCTTTTTACAACTGATGTTGTCACAAAGCAGCTTTACAAAAATGGGAATCACAGCACAGAGAATCAGACAAAACACTGAACATAATATACAGAATATACAGAACCCCCGTGAGCGCTGAGGCAAGGAAAAACTCCCTCAGAGCTGGAGGAGGAAGAAACCTCGGGAGGACCAAGACTCACATCTAAAGGGGGGACCATCCTACCACTGGTCAGACAACTTATAAGTTAAACATTGAAAAGTCAATTTTACATCCACGCAGTTCTAATATATTCAGGTGTGTATAATCAACAGTGGAAACAATTAGAGTTCATATAGATTTGGATGTGATCTGTAGTGGAGAAGCTGCGTTCCAGAAACTTCCATCAGTCTGGTCAATCAGGGGGACAGGGGGACTTGAGGGTGGGACATCCATCAGTATTGGGCCGGACCGGTGGACAGTCAGTAACTCGGAGGAAGGAAAGATTTAGGAATTAGTTTAGACTGTATTTATGAAGAACAGAAAATGTAAAAAATTATCAGAGTGTGACTAATGACTCCGGCAGGTCTGAATATGACAGCCTAACTAAAGGGAGAGAGCCAGAAGGTAACATAGACACGGAGGCTCCCTGAGACACTGGCATTCACCCACTCCACCGTCCACAAACCTGAGTGACTGCATGTAGTGAGTGACAGCAGCACCAGCATCTCAGTTTACCCACAATTCACTATGTCCATGAACCCCTGGATCTGCAGCCTTATCTAAAGGGAATTAACATTAACTACCAAAAGCTAAACTAAACAAGTAAGTTTTTAGTCTAGACTTAAAGATTGAGACTGTGTCTGAGTCCCGAACATTATCGGGGAGATTATTCCAGAGTTGGGGTGCTTTATAAGAGAAAGCTCTTCCTCCTGCAGAGCTTCTCTGAATTTTGGGAACTACTAGGAAGCCAGCACCCTGTGATCTAAGTAATCGTGGTGGTTCATAATAGGAGATAAGGTCTCTCAGATACTCAGGAGCGAGCCCATGTAGGGCTTTATACGTTAACAGGAGAATTTTATAGTCTATGCGGAATTTGACTGGAAGCCAGTGAAGAGCTGATAGGACTGGACTAATATGGTCAAATTTTCTAGTTTTAGTAAGGACCCTGGCTGCAGCATTTTGAACTAGCTGAAGTTTATTTAAGTTACTGCTAGAACATCCTGACAGTAGCGCATTACAGTAGTCTAGCCTTGACGTAATGAAGGCATGTACTAATTTTTCTGCGTCATGTAAGGATAAAGCATTTCTTAGCTTGGCGATGTTACGGAGATGTAGAAAAGCTGTTTTAGTAACATTAGATATGTGTTTATCAAATGCTAGATCTGAATCTATGATAACGCCAAGATTTTTAGCTGTTGAACCAGGTGTGACTGAGAAGTCGGCCAGATTCAACATTAGGTGTGATAATTTATTTCTAGCAGCTTTAGGGCCTAATAGAAGAACTTCTGTTTTATCACTATTTAATAGAAGAAAGTTGTGTGACATCCATGATTTCACATCTTTTACGCAATCCTCCATTTTCTTTATTCTCTGTTTGTCATCAGGTTTGGCTGATATGAAGAGCTGCGTGTCGTCTGCATAACAATGAAAATTAACATTATGTTTTCTAATAACTTTGCCCAGGGGGAGCATGTATAACGTAAATAATAACGGTCCTAAGATAGAGCCTTGTGGAACTCCATATCTAACCTTTGTATAATTGGAGGGTATATTATTTACCCTCACAAACTGAAAACGATCGGTCAAGTATGATTTGAACCACGATAAGGCAGTTCCAGTTATACCGACCATTTTCTCTAATCTTTCTAGGAGGATATTATGATCTATTGTATCAAAAGCTGCGCTCAGATCAAGAAGTACCAGTAAAGAAACGCAGCCTTGGTCAGCGGCAAGAAGCAGATCATTTGTTATCTTAACTAGAGCTGTCTCAGTGCTATGATGAGGCCTAAATCCAGATTGGAATTTTTCATAGATCTGGTTTCTTTGCAGATAAGAGCCAAGTTGTTGGGCCACGGCCTTTTCTAAAATCTTAGAAATAAATGGTAAATTTGAAATAGGTCTATAGTTAGATAGTACACTAGGATCAAGATTTGGTTTCTTGATCAAAGGTTTAATTACTGCTAGTTTAAAGGCTTTGGGAACATACCCCAGGTTTAATGATGAGTTTACTATTGTTAATAGTGGTTTAATTATGTCTGGTAATACCTGTTTTAATAGTTTTGTGGGAACTGCATCAAGTGTACAGGTTGTGCAGTTTGATGAGGAGATAATTTTCTCCAGTTCTAAATGATGTAGTGGGTTAAAAACTTCCAACCTGACTTCGGTAGCTGGATTTTGTTCTATATCAGCCACACCAGATGACAGACAAGATGTGCTATTTATCTGTTGAACTTTGTCCCGAATATTTTCGATTTTATTATCAAAATAGTCCATAAAAGCATTGCTAGTGTGGATTGCTGGAATCTGAGGATCAGTACCTGCCTGATTTTTAGTCAGTTTAGAAATAACACTAAAGAGAACTCTAGGGTTGTTTTTATTAATCTCGATCTGAGAGGCCAGATACTCTGAGCGGGCTTTATTAATTTCTCTTCTATATTCAACAATACTGTCTTTCCAAGCAGAGTGGAATACCTGCCATTTTCGCTCAAAATTTCGTACTAATTGCTTTAAAGTACGAGTTTGGTCGTTATACCACAGCGCAAGTTTTTTCTGTCTCTCTTTTTTGTGTTTAAGTGGTGCTACACCATCTAAAGTAGACCGGAAGGTATTTTCTAAACAATCAGTTAGTTTGTCTAGTTCTGCTGGGTTACCTGGAGAGTACACTATGGTTGATAAATCAGGAAGGTTATCAGTAAATTGTTGAGCGGTAAAGGGCGTTATTGAACGTTTCATAGAGTAGCTGGGGGATGTACGTATATTATGACTAAGATGAAGTTTAAAAGAAATAAGATAATGATCTGAGATTACTGAGGTTTGAGAAAGAATATCTAGGTTATCTATGCTAACACCCAGGGTCAAAACCAGATCCAGAGTATGATTACAGTAATGCGTAGGTCCTGTTACATTTTGAGCAATACCAACTGAGTCTAGAATTGATGCAAAAGCCTTTTTTAATGAGTCATCAACTTTTTCAAAATGAATGTTGAAGTCTCCTACTATAATTACTTTATCACTACAAACTGCTAAATCTGCAGCGAAATCACTAAATTCTTTTAAAAATTCTACATAGGGTCCTGGTGGTCTGTAAATATTAATTAAAGAAAATGCATTCTGTTTTGTAATTGGATTAATTATATTGATGTAAAGAAGCTCAAAAGAAGTGAAATTATCATAGTGTTTCTGATTGACAGCTAGGGAATTTCTAAAAATTATGCAGACCCCGCCTCCTCTACCGGACGATCTGGGGTTGTGTATATAATTATAGCCTGCAGGGGTGGCTTCGTTTAATGCTAAATATTCATCGGGTCTAATCCAGGTTTCAGTGAGGCACAACACATCAAATTTCTGATCAGTTATGATTTCATTCACTATTACTGCTTTTGAATTTAGAGATCTTATGTTAAGTAAACCAATCTTTAGTTTTGAAGTGCTAGTGCTACAGTCTGGATATGATTGTTTAATATACGTTAGGTTATTTAGATTTACTGTTTGAGTTTTTTGACATTTATGTTTGACTCGGGGGACAGACACAGTCTGAATACATTGGTATCTAGGTAACGTCTCTTTGCAGCTCACAGACGGTCGGTTAAGCCTCTCTGTCTGCGGCCTGGTCCCGGCTCCGGTTTGTCAGCAGCTTCTAAGGCTACTGCTACTCTGCCGACTAACTAAGAGACTATGTGCTATGCTGCACGAAAGTAAGGCAGCACCATCCCGCGTGGGGTGGACACCATCCCTACCTAAAAGACCAGGCTTGCCCTCAAACATTAGCCAGTTGTCTATAAAGCCCACATGATTGTCCGTACACCACTTGGACATCCAGCGGTTCAGCGAAGAAAGCCTGCTGTAAGCTTCATCGCCACGCCTCATTGGGATGGGGCCAGAACAGATTAGCTCCACCCATTCACGGTGAAGTAGTAAGAAGTGTTTCAGCCTGAACTGCTTTTCGAATTTGGCACAAACAGGCCAGCCAATCGGAACTGAGCTCATTTATGTATATCGGTCTTAAAGGAACAGTGACTGGGAAAAATCCTGTTTAATTCCAAGAGATAAGGAGAGGCTGGGAAATGGTCATGTAAAAATTAATTACGACATTTTGTTGTTTGTATGTTTTTGGTTAAACAAAAACACAAAAAATGTTCAAAGTGGATCTCATTGAAAAAAAAATACACAAAGATGTCGTATATGTGAAATCTTTTAAACATAATGTATGATACACTGAGAGATTTCAGGGCACATGTTTGCATAATTCATATGAGATCTTCCAGCAGTGTGAAATGCGGGTGAAGCGGCTGAAGCTCCACTCGGCTCTGCTCAAACTTTTGCTCATGCGCAACATGGTTCATTCGTTATCATCCGGGTTCTTTCAAGAGTGTCTCTGTGAGGAGGCGGGAAATGGCGTCCCGAGAAGCTGTAGGAAAGCTATCTGTCTCTCCGTGACTCATACTGGACGACGGGTGAAGGACAGAGGCTTTTGCAGCGGTCTCCGCCGTTGTGGCTAAGTCCACGGCCACCCCAGGACTGCACCGGTGTTAACACTCGGCATGTAAGTTAAACGCCGTGTTGTGTGCGGCTTGTCTTGCCAGCGTTCGCGCTATCATGCAAGAAGAGAAAATGTAACCGTACGCCGCGGTGGTTGCAGTGTGGTTTGAAATCTCGCGTCTTCACGCCTCGTTTATGTATCAGCACACGGCTTGATGTGCGTTCTGCAAAAAGGAACAAACCAGCCACGGAAAACCCGAACACGTCCGTGGCTGTTTGTTTCCCGATACCTGCTGTGAGATTTGTAGGTTAGTTAACGCGGCTGCTGGCTGTGCGGAGAGGAGCGCTCCGCTCCGCTAACGACGCGCCAGCGACGTCGCCAGACAGCTGGAATTTGAACAGCCAGCTAATCGCTAGCCAGATAGCATTAGCCGTAGCTTTAGCGGCGTCGCTGGTTGCCGTTTGAAACGGAGGTTATGGAGCTCAAGCGGTCGCCAGTGCTTTGTTGCAGTACTCACACCAGCAGTGAATGGCAGCTAGCTGAGCTGATACTTTAATGACACCTGATCGCCACTTGATGTCTTCGTTTTGATACCCTAATGTAGCTAAAGGCTAACGCGAGCTAATGTACACTGCGAGCTAGCAAACTAGCACACGAGTCATATTTATTTGTTAATGTCGCTAACTAGCGGCGCTGGCTGCCCACTTTTCACCAACAACGTACTTCTACAGTCTTTTGTTTTCAGCACGGTTCCCTGATTTTTGTAGTATGCTTGACAGGATTAAACTGACTACTCATACTTTGCTACGTACATAATTAGCTTCAGGTTCAGAGAGGCGAGCAGCTAGCTGCTATCCAAAGAGACATGTTTCACCCCGCCCACTTTGCTCGCTGCTCAAGTTGTAGTCGGTTGTGTGCTGATTTCTCTTTTTATTTAGCTGTGCTAGATTGCCAACAACAACCGATTCGTTGGCCTCCAGAGTTATCAGTACACCTGTCTACTGGGTCAAGAGGGTTTCGTTATGGCCATGTTCCCAGAACTCACTTAAAAGATACAGTTCACCTGACTATAAACAGTGCTCAAATCAAATAGAGAAAATGTCAAGAAACTTACAGTCCACTCCTCTCTTTCAGTCTTACATGTGACTTTTGGGACAATGAGGCTGAGAGTGCGCAAAGCATCTCAGCAGCTGAACCCTACCCCACCTGTCCGGACCACCAAGGCCAAGAGGAAACACTCCGAAGTGGAGCATACAAGGCCCTCAGGAGGAGCAAAGATGCAGAAGAGTGACACTGGCATCTTCTCCACCATCAAGAGGTTCATTAGGGGCAATGCTGTCAAGGTCTGGAGCTGTCAGAACTATTTTTGTGTTTAGGGTGGTCCACATTTATTATTACTGCTCAGAAATGAGCTTAAGTATAAAGCAGTTGGGTTAATCTTTTTCCCTTTAAGCTATCCAGTAAGAATAATCAAACGCATGCCCACTCACTTCACTTGTTAGGTGGAGCAGTGTACCCCTGCTAAGAGGAGCCGTGTTGACTGTGACTCGGACAGTAACTTGATCACATCCACCCCACCCGCTGGGAACCTGCCCAGCAGAACTAACCCTAGAACTCGCAGGAAAGGTCCTGCCAATGGAGGTGAGTTGGAGAACAATTTGATAGCATGCAGAAAGTTTTATGGCTCAAAATATGTTTTTTTATCTGAATGTATCCTCCTTGGGCATTGTTTTAGTTTATTTTGAAATATTATTTGAAAATGTGTTTGCCCATCTAATAGCATATTTTAAGTAATATACAGCTTAAGGCAATGGTTTGCTGTAAAAGATAACGGTTTGCTGCACTTGTCCTCAGACACCATGGCCTGTGAGAGTAAACTAGTGAAGCCCAATGGAAAGCTGGAAGTGCAGACTGAAGCTCCTAGTAGTCCCCCTCGCACCACCCTTTTAGGAACTTTCTTTTCTCCTGTTTTTAACTTCTTCTCGCCAGCCAATAAAAATGGTAAGTTTTTGCCTTAATGTCACTGGTGAACATTTTCAACTTGCTGTTAGAAAGTTTTTCTTAACTGATGTTACCTTATAGGTGAATGTACATTGCACCTGGGGCGTAACTCTCTGCATGTGCTCTCCTTTCATATCAGTAACAGTCAGAGGTGGAAGAAGTACATAAATCATGTACTTGAGTTAAAGTAGAGATACCCAAGGTAAAATATTACTCCAGTAAAAGTCTTTATTCTAGACCTCAACTTGAGTAAAAGTACAAAAGTATTTGGCTTCAAATGTACTTAAGTATCGATAATTATGGCTCTGATGTCCTGTTATCGTTTTTGTAACAAGACTCGCTTCATGAACTCATTTTAGGTGAAAATCCTCCAGTGTCTCTCTTGGTAAACCAGTCTTTTAATAGAATGTCATTAATTAGTGACGCTGATGTCTATTAAAATGACCATAGGCACAAAACACTGAAGGCAAATCAGGGAGAACTGAGTGGCTCTGAAATCACTTTTTACAAACAAGCAAAGTTTCAGTTTAACATTAATTTATAAATTAGTTACAATTTGAATAAAAACTGGCTTTAAACTCAGGATCACAAAAGTTTTCCTTTACTATAATGATCTGTAGGTCTCTGTTCATAAACATAAACTAACTGAAACTAATTTACTATAAAATGAAAGTGTTTGTATGAATTCAGAAAAAAAGAAACATGCCAGTCAAACATATGTGTACATATTTCTATATTGTGGTCTATTTACACAAAGTTAGGTTAGTTCATCATTTATAGACGTATGTGTTCCCAAAATTTTACACTGCTGCAGTGATGTTGAACCGTGTGCTGCACTGGGTCGGTATGACCAACAGGTCAAAACAAGCTCAGAACAAAGTGACCGCTGTGCCCTGATTGGTGTTCTTGCTTTGTGCTTCTTTCGTTTTGACATGTTACGTTTTTATACACACAAAAACCAAAAGGAACAACAGATTTCTCAAAGTGTAGTGGAGTAAGTCAGATATTAGACCCTGAAATGTAGTGGAGTGAATGTAAAAAATCGCCCAAATTGGAAATACTTAAGTACAGATACATGAAAAAACTACTTAAGTACAGTAACGAGTTACATTTACTTAGTTACTGTCCTTACAATTTAGAGGAATACAAGAGTCATATCCTCATAATAAAGTTATGGAAGTTTTTTTTGTTCGCTGTCCTCTAACAGTAAGTTGCAATACTGGTTGTTTCCAGCAGATGGCTGCTGGTTACTAATTCTAAGTCTGGAAAACATTCGCTCAAATATCTTGATAATTAATTTATTAATGAACTCTGGAAGAAGAGTAGACCAAATTAGAATGTTTGTAAACAAAATGGTCGGCTATACTTCAGTGTGGATAACTTGTATCCACACAATATGGACGCATCTTAATTTGTGGCCCAAATTACAGTAAGTTCAAACATAAGACAAAATATGTTTTACCTGTGTTCCAGCTTTCATAAACAGGTATAGTGTTGAACTTGAGGAGAATCCTCTTCAGTGAAGCCAATGACAATTTAGAATCCTTTATTTTGCCAGATGAAGTTGCAAAGCACTATTACTTGTCTAATAAATGCACCAGTGTGTAAACTAGGATGGAATGTTGTTTTGATCGATGTTTTTTAGAGTTATTTCTTTAGGGAGTTTCACATAAGGTAGCATAAAATATAAGAAGCTGGCAGAACATGTGGTTTTGCATATTTTATCATTAATACTGGACAGAAAATTTGAAGCTTTGTTTGATTCTACACATGATTGTCTGTGAATATAGACATGTGTAAGCGCAAGCACAGGTGAGTGCAGTATATAGTTTAATATCAGCCAGCAAGGCAGCTAATTGGGCAGATCAGATGCTTTAGGGTGACATAAAATGACTACAGCTGGGAAATGAACTAGAATTGCATGTTCGTTTGAATCAGTTTTTGTTTTTGAATGTGCAATGGGAAAATTTCTTTACAAATTGAATGCTTCTTTAAACACAAACGTGGTCAAAAAACATTTTTTTTTTTTTTTTTATTTGTGTATTTTTATATGCCAGAAATTTTACTTTTACATGATTATTTATAAACTTTTATATATAAGAAATAAACATGTTTGTTACTGTGCCAGTTATAATTAAACAAGTTCTTTGATTGGCTGCCATGTACAGTGCATTATTCAAAAAGCAGTTCTGTCCAAAACACTGCTTATAACATCAGCACGAGTGTGCACAACCAAACTGCTGTAGGCTAAATAGTTGGAAATATGTTGGTTTTGGTGACCTCACAGAAACAGTGAATTCAAAACACCCTGTTTTGCAGCTTGGTTTCCATATTTGGACTACACAGGCTGGGG